>NW_020126830.1:0-218128 GCF_002994745.2 Rosa chinensis | reverse complement strand
AAGAGGACCTACTGTTCTGAGGAGTCTACATCACCTACACCAAGTCCATCTCCTCCTTCACGTTCACCTTCACCGGTGATTTCGTCCAACTCTACGCCACCACCTACACCACCACCTGAAGAAGTCGAAGAAGAGAGAATGGCATCTATTAGGGAACTTTCCACTGCAACTGTTGAAGGAGGACCCCTACAGGCATAGTATACCCTCCCCCTGCAGCTGGAAGACAAGCAGAGTTTGAGCTAAAGAGTGGTTTGTTGCACAAGCTCCCTATCTTCCATGGACTTAATATGGAGGACGCTAACAAGCATGTTCGAGAATTTCAATCTGTTTGTGCAAACATGCAACCACAAGGGCAGATGAGAACCTTCTTAAGATGAGAGCATTTCCATTCTCTCTAGCTGATAGAGCCAAGGATTGGCTATATGAACTCCCTGCAGGACGTATCACCTCATGGGAAACAATGAGAAAGGCCTTCTTGGAGAAATACTTCCCAGCTTCTAAGGTCATCACACTTAGAAAGAAGCTCAGTGGAATAGAGCAAGCCCATGATGAGTCCTATGCTGCTTACTATGAGAGGTTCAATTCCTTACTTGCACAATGTCCTCAACATCAGATGAAGGATGAGACCCTACTCACATGTTTCTATGAAGGACTCTTACCCTTGGAAAGGCAAATGTTGGATGCTGCAGCTGGAGGAGCTTTTGTGGATAAGTCCCCTACAGTTGGGAAGGAGCTGATAGCTAATCGTGCCTTGAACTCCCAACAATATGAGGGAGTAGGACACTCTACTCGTAGGGTGCATGAGATGAGCAAGAATACTGCAATTGAGGACCAACTGAATAAGCTTACTCTACTCATGAATCAAGTGGTAAGTTCCAAGGGACCAAGTGCAACAATAGCTTGTGGGGTATGCTCTATGCAAGGGCATGTTACAGATCAGTGCCCTCAACTTAATGAGAATGGAGGATGGGAATCTGCAAATGCTATTGGAGGATATCAAGGAGGATACCAAGGAGGACCTCAACGTCCTAGACATGATCCTTACTCCAATACGTACAACCCAGGATGGAGGGACCATCCCAACTTCAAGTGGACCAACAATGATAACGTTCAGAATCCTCTTGGTGGGAACTTCCAACGTCCTCAAGGGCCTTCATTCCAAGGATCATCTTTTCAAAGGCCCTACATGCCTCCTCCTCAACAGAACTCAGGACCTTCAATGTCTCACTATGACAAAACGTTGGAAGCCTTGACTAGTTCCACCCAGGCCTTGACAAACTCTACTCAAGCTTTGATTCAAGGACAACAGACCCACACTAAGGATATTGCAGATCTTAAGAAACAGATGGGCCAAGTTGTGGACTTCATGAGCAAGATTCATGAGACTGGGAAGCTTCCTAGTGGCACAATACCTAACCCTAAGGGTAATGTGGAGAATGCATCAGTTGTGACTACGAGGAGTGGGAGACCATTTGTGGACCCACCCAAGCAACCCAAGAAGGTCCAAATGAGCATAGAAATTGAGGAAGACCAAGAACCCACCAAGTTGGGTATTGAGAAGGACCCTGCAACGTCAAAAGAAGAGACCAAGGCATCCTCATCTTTAAAGGCAAACCGGAAATCAAAGGTAATAATTCTAACTTATCAAATTCGGTTATTGCTAACCCTTCTTCTTCTTGCATGCCCTTCCCACGCAGGTTTGCCCAATCTAAGAAGGATGAAAGTGACCAAGCTATCTTGGAAACTTTCAAGAAGGTGCAAGTAAACCTACCCCTCCTAGAGGCCATCAAGCAAGTCCCTAAGTATGCCAAGTTCCTCAAAGAGCTTTGCACTACTAGGAGAGTAAACCGTGAAAAGGAGGTGGTAAAGGTAAGTGAGAATGTCTCTGCCCTAATTCAGAGGAAGATCCCTCCAAAGTGTAAGGATCCTGGAAGCTTTACCATTCCTTGTACTATTGGTAACTCTAGATTTAAGAATGCCATGCTAGACCTAGGTGCATCTGTTAATGTTATGCCCTACTCTGTTTATGAAACCCTAGGTCTAGGGGAACTTAAATCTGACAATGTTATCATTCAGTTAGCTGACAGATCCAATGCATACCCTAGAGGTTTGTTGGAGGATGTGCTTGTACAGGTTAACCATCTTATCTTCCCAGCTGATTTTTATGTATTGGAAATGGAGGACTCCCCTGTAAGTTCCACTCCATTGCTTTTGGGACGTCCTTTCTTAAGGACAGCTAGGACGAAGATTGATGTGTATGAAGGCTCTCTTACAATGGAGTTCGATGGTGACATTATTGGCTTTAACATCTTTGAAGCCATGAGGTATCCCCTAGAGGTTAATGATTGTTTTTCTGCTGACATTTTGGATGAACTTGCGCAGAAAATGTTTGATGTTATGCATGAGGATACCCTAGTCACTACCCTTGAGAGTGGGGTAGGCTATACAAAGGAAGGCGTCACCATCTCAGAGGACAAGTTGAAAGACACTTGTGAGGATAAAATCATTGAAAACGTCTCCTTCCTTGAAGCATCACCCTTTATAGGTAAGTCTGTTTCTCCATTGTCCATTCAGTTATCCACTAACAAGACTTTACCTTCAGTGGTCCAGGCCCCAGAACTTGAGCTAAAACCTCTTCCAGACCATTTGAAGTATGTCTACTTAGGGGACAAGGAAACCTTGCCAGTGATTGTGTCCTCTGCACTAACAACTCCACAAGAAGAGAAGTTGGTGGAAATGTTGAAGCAACACAAGACCGCCATAGGATGGACATTGGCGGATATCAAGGGAATCAGCCCTACAACTTGCGTCCACAGGATACTTCTAGAGGAGGGGTCTAAACCCACTAGAGAGGCTCAACGTCGTCTCAACCCTCCAATGATGGAAGTAGTGAAGAAGGAGGTTATCAAACTCCTTGATTGTGGGGTAATCTACCCTATTTCTGACTCCAAGTGGGTCTCTCCAGTTCAGGTCGTGCCCAAGAAGTCTGGGATCACTGTGGTAAAGAATGCTGATAACGAACTGGTGCCCCAAAGGACAGTAACAGGCCACAGAGTATGCATTGACTATAGGAGCTCAACGCAACCACAAGGAAAGACCACTTTCCTCTGCCATTCATTGACCAGATGCTTGAGCGCCTAGCTGGACATGACTACTACTGCTTCCTGGATGGATACTCTGGTTACAACCAGATTGCAATTGCAAATGAAGATCAAGAGAAGACAACCTTCACTTGCCCCTTTGGAACGTTTGCCTATAGACGTATGCCTTTCGGACTTTGCAACGCTCCAGGTACCTTTCAGAGGTGTATGGTAAGTATCTTTTCAGATTATATTGAGAAAATCATAGAGGTATTCATGGATGACTTTTCAGTTTTTGGAAAGAATTTTGATGATTGTCTTAATAATCTGGAGATAATTCTGAAACGTTGCATGGAAACTAACCTTGTCTTAAACTGGGAAAAATGCCATTTTATGGTTAAACAAGGAATAGTTCTAGGACATATTGTCTCTGCTAGGGGTATAGAGGTTGATAAAGCCAAGGTTGATATTGTGCGTCACTTACCCTCTCCCACTTCTGTGAGAGAGATTCGTTCTTTCCTTGGTCATGCAGGTTTTTACAGGAGGTTCATCAAGGACTTCTCTCAGATTTCGAGACCCTTATGTCAACTACTCCAGAAGGATGTGCCCTTCCACTTTGACAAGGAGTGTCAAGAAGCTTTGACAAGCTTAAGGAGTTGTTGACATCTGCCCCCATCATGTTACCTCCAGACTGGTCCTTGCCCTTTGAATTAATGTGTGATGCCTCTGACTACGCAGTTGGAGCCGTTTTGGGACAAAGGAAGGAAAAGCTGCCCTATGCCATCTACTACGCCTCAAGGACTCTCAATGATGCACAAATGAATTACTCCACCACAGAGAAAGAGCTCCTTGCAGTTGTCTTTGCCCTTGAGAAGTTTCGCTCTTACTTACTTGGTACCAAAGTTACCATCTTTACTGACCATGCAGCTTTGAAATACTTGATGACCAAGAAGGAGGCGAAACCAAGGCTTATTAGATGGATCCTACTCTTGCAAGAATTCGACGTGGAAATCAAGGACAAGAAGGGTAGTGAGAACGTGGTAGCTGACCACTTGAGTCGTTTGGTGCACGCAGAAGACCGTCTCCCTCTGGTGGAGACGTTTCCAGATGAACAACTCTTTGGAATCCAGGTAAGTGAACCATGGTATGCAGACATTGTGAATTATATTGTGTCTAGAAAGATTCCTGATACCATGTCACGTGCTCATAGGGATAGGCTTAAGAAAACTGTTAAGCAATATGTTTGGGATGAACCTTATTTGTGGAAGTATTGCTCTGATCAATTGATTAGGAGATGTGTGCCTGAACATGAACATAATGCTATACTTTCTTTTTGCCACTCTAAAGCATGTGGGGGACACTTTGGGTCTAAGAAGACTGCGTTTAAGGTGCTAGAGTCTGGGTTCTATTGGCCAACATTATTTAGGGATGCACATGCCTATTGTTTAACTTGTGATAAGTGCCAAAGAACAGGAAATCTAGGTCCTAGAGATCAAATGCCATTGTCCAATATAATAACTGTTGAAATATTTGATGTCTGGGGTATAGATTTCATGGGACCTTTCCCTTCATCTTTTGGGTTTCTCTATATCTTACTTGCAGTGGACTATGTTTCCAAATGGGTGGAAGCAAAGGCCACTAGAACTAATGACTCTAAGGTTGTTGCAGATTTTATCAAGTCTAACATCTTTAGCAGGTTTGGAATGCCTAGAGTTCTCATTAGTGATGGAGGATCCCATTTTTGCAATCGGACGATTGAGGCTCTCTTGAAGAGATATGATGTCACACATAAGGTTTCTACACCTTATCACCCACAAACTAGTGGGCAGGCTGAGGTCTCTAATCGTCAGATTAAGGGGATATTGGAGAAGACTGTGAACCCCAACAGGAAGGACTGGTCCTTGCGTCTAGAGGATGCTTTGTGGGCCTACAGAACTGCATACAAAACTCCCATAGGTATGTCACCATATCGAATTGTCTATGGCAAACCATGCCATTTACCTGTGGAGTTGGAGCACAAAGCTTGGTGGGCTGTGAAGCAGTTCAACATGGATATGGATGCAGCTGGGCTTCATAGGAAGTTGCAATTGCAAGAGTTAGAGGAGATAAGGAATGATGCCTTTGAAAGTGCTAAAATTTACAAGGATAAGACTAAGGCATTCCATGACAAAATGATTCGAAGAAAGACTTTTGTTGTGGGTCAAAAAGTTCTTCTCTTCCATTCTCGTCTCAAACTCTTCCCAGGTAAGCTTCGTTCTCGTTGGATTGGACCTTTTGTTATCACTCATGTGTTTCCTCATGGAGCTGTGCAGATAAAGAGTGAACATACAAGCAACGAGTTCAAAGTGAATGGCCATCGCTTGAAGCCTTACTATGAGGCATTTGTGGAACATGAAGTGGAGGATGTACCCCTCCAAAATGTTCCAAACCCTGAGGATTAAAAGGAGGTACAAGTCTAGGCTGAAAGACTATAAACATTAAGCGCTGCTTGGGAGGCAACCCAATTCTGAAGTAGCTGTGGAGGAGTCATCAACGCAGATTTGTTTTATCTCTCCCTTTTACTTCTCCAATTTTTCTTTATTTTGGTAGTCATTTTCGTAAATTTCATCCCTATATGCTTAAGTGTTTTATTGCATGCTTTTATTGATTACATTGAGGACAATGCAATATTTAAGTGTGGGGGAAGGGATTTACACTTTTATCTTGAGTTATATATTGAAAAATACAAAAAAATTGAAAAATGTCAAAAATTTAAAAAATTTTCGTTGCTTTTGTTTTTGTTTTGAGTCTTAGGATGCCCTTTCAACTGTCTAGGATGATTCTATATCTCTAAAATCATGACTAAAAGAGGATCACAAGATTGAGATGATTTTAAACATGGTATTCTTTGGTTAATTGAGATATATGAAAAATGTGTGCCTTGTAGTGGATATGGATTCGAAAACTTTGGTACAGAATATGAGCATGTTAGGATGAGTTTTGATTCATATAAGCCCATGTGAGATAATTGAGCCATGTCCCTTTTTCTTGGAGTGAAATGAAAAATATATTCTTATTTTCTTGGCGATATTTTGATGATCTCATTATTCTTCATTTGATTGATTGCTTGCCATAGATTAAGTTTGATGGACTAGAGAATGCTAGAATTCACTCTTGTGCTTGTTGAGACGTTTGTCAATACATGGCCCTGATTCTGGAAGGGATAGAGGCATTTTAGGAATTACCACCATTGCCAAATAAACCTGTGTCCCCATTTGTGCCCGTCGTGGGACCCCCCTAGATAAGCCCCTTTGAGCCTACATTAAGCCTTTTCGTTCATCACCCTAAAATCCTTAACCATGAAGCTTAGTATAGTAACAACCCTACCCTTTGTTCTAAGAACTTAGTGGAGCTATCTTTTGAGACATACTACATGGGTTTGGTGCTAAGGATGGAAATTGAGAAGAGGTTAAAGTTCAAGTGTGGGGGTAGACTTGTCCATAAAGAAAAAAATATGTGAAAGCCGTGAAAAATGAAAAGAAAAGAAAAAATGTACGGCTAGAAAAGAAAAGAAAGAAATATTTATGGATTTTAGTCCCCCATACTTAGTGATTTTGGAGTTTACTTGGAAATGAAGGCCTATTAAAGAAAAATTTGACCTTTGTCCATTCACTATAGTTCAGGGGAAGTTTACAATGAAGATTGGGCCCAACATGAAGACACTAGGCCCCTTTTATGTTACCTCTAAGGGAAGTGACGTTTTTGTAATACCTTGGTGGATTTCTTGAGGTCTCTACATCTACATATGCTCTGCTAGGTTTTTAGGACACTTTGATAAATCCTTACCTTTCATTTCCTTAAACCTTAAGCCCTAGCCCCATTACAACCCTTGAAAAGACCTTCTTGATCCTTAAGATGGGACAGCCCTTGATGTGGAGATGAGTTACAAGAGTTGAACTTATGGCTTGGGTCCATCTGTGCAAGTAGTTGGTGTCCTTCATGAGATCTTTAAAGAAAATTATACATGTGCTTTCGTTTCTTGAATTATGTGATATACTTGCTATCTTTCACATATACTTGAGTGTATAAGCTTTTAAGCATTGCCATGATCTGAGAGAAGAAAGAGTGGATATAACTTGTGAGGAGTTGAATCATACTTGTTTGAAACATGCTTAACAGAAACCATCACCATTGTTTCAACCAAGTCCTACTTGTGTATATGTAAGTTATGTGTTTTAATTAACTCTCGAATGCCTAACATTGAATTTTGGTTAAGTGCTAATCTTGGTGTTATGAAAGTAAGAGATTGCTGAGACAAATAGTTGAAGGGCAATAGAGTCATTGTTTTTGTCAAGTCTTTAAATTTTCGTTGAGTCTTAGTGTGTGTCTTAGTTTGATTTTGCTAAGGGACTAGCAAAAGCTAAGTGTGGGGGAATTTGATAGGAGCATTTTAATGCGACGTTTTAACTGCATTTCCCTACACTTTTCTGCGCCATTTCCTTGAAAAATCCCTGTTTGGGAAAGTTTCCATTCTTTGATTGGGAAAGTTCCTTATTGTAGAAAGTTTCCATTTTTGTCTTCATTTTTCATTTCTCATTTCTCATTTCTCATTTTTCATTTCTCATTTCTGGAAAGTTTCTATTTTTCATTTTTAGTAAGTTTCTATTTTCATTTTTTAGAAAGTTTCTATTTTAAGTATAGTTTCTATTTTCAGGACCTCCGAGCTAGAAAGTGGAAATGAACGCACGAATGGAAAGAGGAGCTTGCGAACATCAAGACGAACGAACATGAGAGAAAATGGCCCACACATTTGAGCAGAAATGAAGAAACAAGCTTTCCTAGTCCAACCAGGAAATCCTACAAAATGGAGGAAGGCTTCCCTAGCAAGTTTCCAACGCAACCATGAAAAAGAAATGGAAAAATATTGTGTTTTGCGTTGGAAAATGAGAAGGCTTGAAGATAAAGCAACGAGGCCCAAGAACTCTTTGGATTTTCGGCAATTTGGATAAAGGCCCATCAAAGCCCATGACATTAGGGTTTGTGACGCAAACCCTAACCCTTAAGATATGTTTGCCGTGAAATTGCATGAGAGAAACAAGGAAGAGGCGTCCAAAAATCAGAAAATAAAGAAGATTTTCTATGGAGATTTTCTAGGGTTATTTTTATGGAAATAAATCAAGAGATAAAACCCTAGAAGACCTAGCCGTCCAAGCCAAGAGGAAAACAAGGGTTTTGCCGTGAGGAAAAATCAGAAAAAAATAAAGAGATTTCGTGGAGATTTCTTAGGGAGCTTTTAAAGGAAAGAGAATATGTGTTGAACACAAAAAGCTCTCAAAGGAGTCTAGGTTCGTCCCCCTTTATTCTCTAAGTACATTGTTGCCGAAATTGGTGAAGGAAATCAGAAAATATCTCTTTATATTTCGGCAAGATTATTTAGGGAATTTATATTGGAATTTTGTGATTGGTTGCACCACCTCATAGGGCTTATGTGGCACGAAATCATTGGAGAAAATTATGTGGAGGAAGCAAGAGATTGCCGTGAGCTTTGCTAGGGTTGTGGACGGATTGAAGACCTAGAAGCCGTCCCCTATATATTCCTCTCTTCTCTCAACGTCAAGAGTCGGAAGTTCCACACTTTTGCGTTTATACTTTGAGAAAATAATTCAGAAATCTCTCTAGCCTAGCCGTGTTCTTCTCCATCCTCTAGGGCAACCACGAAGTGCAAGCAAGGCCAAGGAAGAAGAAGACAAGCCGTGCACACCATCCACCCTCCACCTTGAAGATTGCTTTCGAAATTCAAGAGACCACATCATCACTTCATTCATCTCATCTCCATCACGGTGTAATCCGATTCTCCTTGTACCTTTGCTTTGTATTTTCGTTGGTTTTGCCTTAGTTGACACATATGTATGAACAAGTATTGTTTTCTGAAATTTTATGATGAATTGTTAATTTTCAGATTCATATATTGCGATTTATGGTTGCTTTTGTGTGAGTGTTTGATTAAATTTGCATGATAGAAATCTTTTGTATGATTATCTTGAATGGTTCGAAACATTTAGGGTTCTTATGTGATTGTTGCTACGAATTTGAGAACATGAATCAACTTTTTGGTTTTGTGTTCTTGAATCGATAAGTAGTAAAGGTTTTGTACAAAAACCGAATTTAATCAAAGAAGATTGCAATTAGGTGGACTTTTTCATACTAAGTTGCACATTTGAGTTGATAGCCTTTCTAGGTGTTTATTGCGTTAAACATGACATGATTGACTAGCTTTCTAGGGCTTGATTGCATGTTTGATAGAATTAATCTAGGTGCTTTCGCTTAGGTTAATTAGCATTGAAAGTAAAATATGGGAAATTGTTTGCTTTTGAACGTTTCACATGATCAACTCCTCTTGCATGACTATGATGAACAATGATGAACTTGAATCAATTTTAATCATGAGTTTCGACTTTGATCTTTGTTCCTATATCCCATTTGTATTTTTATGTTTTTGCATTTTAATTATTCTTTACTTAGATTTTATTTTCGAACTAGAAAACCAAAAACCAAAATAATCCCCCTTTTCGTAAATATGTTTATATTTTGTTATATTTTTGTAAATATTATACTTTGTTTTAATTTTAATTGTTTAATTGTTTGACAATGACAGGTGTACCCTCAATCCCCGGAATAGAACGATCCCTATTTACTTTATACTACTAATGACATTTCAGGGTTAAATTGGTCGCTCGATAAAAGCGACATCAATGGCCCTGATTCTGGAAAGGATAGAGGCACCCTAGGAATTATCACCATTGCCAAATAAGCCTGTGTCCCCTTTTGTGCCCATTGTGGGACTCCCCTAGATAAGCCCCTTTGAGCCTACATTAAGCCTTTTCATTCATCACCCTTAAAATCCTTAACCATGAAGCTTAGTATAGTTACAACCCTACCCTTTGTTCTAAGAACTTAGTGGAGCTATCTTTTGAGACATACTACGTGGGTTTGGTGCTAAGGATGAAAATTGAGAAGAGGTGAAAGTTCAAGTGTGGGGGTAGACTTATCCATAAAGAAAAAAAAAATGTGTGAAAAAGCCGAGGAAAAGAAAGTGAAAAAGAAAAAATGTGTACGGCTAAAAGAAAGAAAAATGTTTATGGATTTTAGTCCCCTATACTTAGTGATTTTGGAGTTTACTTTGAACTGAAGGCCCATTACAGAAAATATGGCCTTTGTCCAATTCACTAGAGTTCAAAGGAAGTTTAGAATGAAGATTGGGCCCAACATGAAGACATTAGGCCCTTTTATGATCACCCCTGATAGGAGCATTTTAATGCGACGTTTTAACTGCATTTCCCTACACTTTTCTGCGCCATTTCCTTGAAAAATCCCTGTTTGGGAAAGTTTCCATTCTTTGATTGGGAAAGTTCCTTATTGTAGAAAGTTTCCATTTTTGTCTTCATTTCTCATTTCTCATTTCTCATTTCTCATTTTTCATTTCTCATTTCTGGAAAGTTTCTATTTTTCATTTTTTAGTAAGTTTCTATTTTCATTTTTTAGAAAGTTTCTATTTTAAGTATAGTTTCTATTTTCAGGACCTCCGAGCTAGAAAGTGGAAATGAACGCACGAATGGAAAGAGGAGCTTGCGAACATCAAGACGAACGAACATGAGAGAAAATGGCCCACACATTTGAGCAGAAATGAAGAAATAAGCTTTCCTAGTCCAACCAGGAAATCCTACGAAATGGAGGAAGGCTTCCCTAGAAAGTTTCCAACGCAACCATGAAAAAGAAATGGAAAAATAATGTGTTTTGCGTTGGAAAATGAGAAGGCTTGAAGATGAAGCAACGAGGCCCAAGAACTCTTTGGATTTTCGGCAAATTGGATAATGGCCCATCAAAGCCCATGACACTAGGGTTTGTGACGCAAACCCTAGCCCTAAAGATATGTTTGCCGTGAAATTGCATGAGAGAAACAAGGAAGAGGCGTCCAAAAATCAGAAAATAAAGAAGATTTTCTATGGAGATTTTCTAGGGTTATTTTTATGGAAATAAATCAAGAGATAAAACCCTAGAAGACCTAGCCGTCCAAGCCAAGAGGAAAACAAGGGGATGCCGTGCAAACCCTAGGGAATTCGGCAAAAGATAATGAAGAGAAAAACAAGGGTTTTGCCGTGAGGAAAAATCAGAAAAAAATAAAGAGATTTCGTGGAGATTTCTTAGGGAGCTTTTAAAGGAAAGAGAATATGTGTTGAACACAAAAAGCTCTCAAAGGAGTCTAGGGCTTATGTGGCACGAAATCATTGGAGAAAATTATGTGGAGGAAGCAAGAGATTGCCGTGAGCTTTGCTAGGGTTGTGGACGGATTGAAGACCTAGAAGCCGTCCCCTATATATTCCTCTCTTCTCTCAACGTCAAGGGTCCCAAGTTCCCACTTTTGCGTTTACACTTTGAGAAAAAAATCAGAAAACTCTCTCTAGCTTAGCCGTGTTCTTCTCCATCCTCTAGGGCAACCACGAAGTTCAAGCAAGGCCAAGGAAGAAGAAGACAAGCCGTGCACACCATCCACTCTCCACCTTGAAGATTGCTTTCGAAATTCAAGAGACCACATCATCACTTCATTCATCTCATCTTCATCACGGTGTAATCCGATTCTCCTTGTACCTTTGCTTTGTATTTTCGTTGGTTTTGCCTTAGTTGACACATATGTATGAACAAGTATTTATTTCTGGAATTTTATGATTAATTGTTAATTTTCAGATTCATATATTGCGATTTATGGTTGCTTTTGTGTGAGTGTTTGATTAAATTTGCATGATAGATAACTTTTGTATTTTAATCTTATGTGGTTGCAAACACTTAGGGTTTTGATATAATTGGTGCTACGAATTTAAGAACATGAATCAACTTTTTGGTTTTGTGTTCTTGAATCAATAAGTAGTAAAGGTTTTGTACAAAAACCGAATTTAATCAAAGAAGATTGCAATTAGGTGGACTTTTTCATACTAAGTTGCACATTTGAGTTGATAGCCTTTCTAGGTGCTTAATGCGTTAAACATGACATGATTGACTAGCTTTCTAGGGTTTGATTGCATGTTTGATAGGATTAATCTAGGTGCTTTCGCTTAGGTTAATTAGCATTGAAAGTAAAATATGGGAAATTGTTTGCTTTTGAACGTTTCACATGATCAACTCCTCTTGCATGACTATGATGAACAATGATGAACTTGAATCAATTTTAATCATGAGTTTCGACTTTGATCTTTGTTCTTACATTCCATTTATATTTTTATGTTTTTGCGTTTTTAATTATTTAGTTAGCTTTTATTTTCGAAAATAGAAAACCAAAATCAAAAATCCCCCCTTTTTTCGTAAATATGTATATATTTTGTTTTATTTTTGTAAATATTATACTTTGTTTTAATTTTAATTGTTTAATTGTTTGATAATGACAGGTGTACCCTCAATCCCCGGAATAGAACGATCCCTATTTACTTTATACTACTAATGACATTTCAGGGTTAAATTGGTCGCTTCCCAAGAGCGACATCAATTTTTGGCGCCGTTGCCGGGGATTGAAAAATCACTTGTTAAATATGTGAATATATGTGTTTGTTTATATTGTGACCGAAAAAAAAAAAAAAAAAAAAAAAAAAATTTCTTGTTAATTGTTCATAATTTGTTAGTCAATTAGTTAATTAGTTAATTAATTACTTAGGTTGTTATTTATATTATTGAATACGAATTTTAATTGTGAGTTGTAAATTAAAGAAGGAATAGGTGAAGTCGTGTTTATTAATATTGACCTAAACCCCTTATTGGTACCTAGTCCAGGTCCCTTAAGGTTGAGGGCGGTCTTTATTAACATTCATTGAACTGTCTTCACACTTAGAATCTTTTTCATCCAAGTAAGTATAGCCTATGTGGGATGGTGTCTAGGAAAGGGGACAACGCTCATGACAGGTTCTTGAATCCAGAAGTGCGTGCAAATGGGCCTAAACCACAATGTGGGAGTAGCTCATGCCAAAATGGATTCTACCTCTCGTGGTCGCCCTCCCCTACCTGGCCATCTCAGTAAGGTTGCCCAAAGGATGTAGGAGGGACTTTGTGTCTAGACGACTATACTTGGGCCGCACGTCCTCTTGATTTACCGCTTGGAATTGAATTTGAAATCAATGATATATATAACAAATGAAAATATTGTGATTCACTAAGGTATATTGGATTAAACATAGTCTTGAAAAGGGTAGCTGTTTCAGTCCCATTGCACATCGAGACTCACTGTTCCCGTACCTAAGTGTTGAGAATAATTGTAAAGAAAAGGAAGAAAAACAAATATTTGTAAGTATTTTCGTAAAAAAAAAAAAAAAAAAAAAAAAAAAAAGAAGAAAAATAAAAAAGGAAAAGAAGTGTACAAAGTGTGACGTTTGTTTGTTTGAAAGTTTTGTACAAATTGTGTCTAATCTTGTTATACAAAAGAAATTTAAAGAATTAATTGTAAATATTGTTAAATTCTTGATTGTTATAAGTGTGTAAAATCGTATGAGTAGATAAGGGCCCTTTTGTTAATATTGGCCTTAACCCTTCATTAGTGCCTTTCTAAGGTCTTATGAAGTTGAGGGCGGCTTTTATTAACATTTGGAGGACTGTCTAACACATGAGTTCTTTTCAAGCTGAGTAAGGGGCATATAGGTGGTGTCTTAGGTTGAGACCCTGGGTGATGGGTTCAATTGGATCTCAGAGATACTATAGACCGTGCGTAAACCACAATGTGGGAGTAGCCAATAGGGGCCTAAACCTCAATGAGGGAGTAGCCTCCGTAGTGTCACCAAAATGAGTCCTCCCTCTCACTTACCTCTTAATCTGGCCATCTAGCCTTCTGAAACAAAGGAAAGCGACTTATGTCTAGACGACTATCCCTAGATCGTATCTCACCAATAGTAGTGGTTTCTATTGGGCTCGACTTACAACTTGTAATCAATTGAGATATTAACTTTATTTTGTAAAGATAATAAGATACTTGAACATAACCTCCACTTGTAAATTGTGTGATTTGTACTTTCTATACTTGTATAAACTTCTTACGTGGTTTATTTGTGAAAAGATTGTGGATAGTTTTTAATTTATACTCTATTTTATACTTGTATAAATCATAAATAGTAAATTCGTGAATAGTAACTTGTGAATAGTGACTCGTGAATAGTGAAGTTGATGTATAAATCACTAATTTGTAATTAGTTTACTTTATACTCTGCTAACTTCTTTGAATTCTGATGTTGTTCAGGAATCCTATGAATGACCGAGCCTTTTAGACCATCTACAATAAAGGAAATTGAAGCAAGGCTCGCTCGTTTGAAGGGTCCTTCACTCCTCGAGTTCACAAGCCCTTCTCCTTCAACATACAAAGATTACACATTTAACGAGCAAGGGAAGCGGACTTACTTTTCTAAGGAGTCTACATCACCTACACCGAGTCCATCTCCTCCTTCACGTTCACCTTCACCTGTGGTTTCGTCCAACTCTACACCACCTTCACCACCACCTGAAGAAGTCGAAGAAAAGAGAATGGCATCTATTAGGGAACTCTCCACCGCAACTGTTGAAGGAGGACCCCCTACAGGCATAGTATACCCTGCCCCTGCAGCTGGAAGACAGGCAGAATTCGAGCTTAAAAGTGGATTGTTGCACAAGCTCCCTATCTTCCATGGACTTAATATGGAGGATGCTAACAAGCACGTACGAGAATTCCAATCTGTTTGTGCAAACATGCAACCACAAGGGGCGGATGAAAACCTTCTTAAGATGAGAGCATTTCCATTCTCTCTAGCTGATAGAGCCAAGGATTGGCTATATGAACTTCCTGCAGGACGTATCACATCATGGGAAACAATGAGAAAGGCCTTCTTGGAGAAATACTTCCCAGCTTCAAAGGTCATCACACTTAGGAAGAAGCTCAGTGGGATAGAGCAAGCCCATGATGAGTCCTATGCTGCCTACTACGAGAGGTTCAACTCCCTACTTGCACAATGTCCTCAACATCAAATGAAGGATGAGACCCTACTTACATGCTTTTACGAAGGACTCTTACCCTTGGAAAGGCAAATGTTGGATGCTGCAGCTGGTGGAGCTTTTGTGGATAAGTCACCTGCGGTTGGGAGGGAACTTATAGCTAATCGTGCCCTAAACTCCCAACAGTATGAGGGTGTGAGACAACCCACTAGTAGGGTAAATGAGGTGAGCACTAGTCCTGCCATTGCGGATCAATTGAGCAAACTCACCCTTCTTGTGAACAAGGTGGCGACTACTCAAGGCCATGGAGGACCCTCTGCTTGTGGGGTATGCTTTACTCAAGGACATCCTACGGATCAATGTCCTCAACTGAGTGAGAATGGTGGTTGGGAATCTGTGAATGCTATAGGAGGCTATCAAGGGAACCAAGGAGGTCCCCCACGTCCAAGGTATGATCCATATTCGAATACCTATAACCCTGGATGGAGGGACCACCCCAACTTCAAGTGGACCAACAATGAAAATGTTCAGAACCCTCTTGGTGGCAATTTCCAACGTCCTCAAGGACCTCCCTATCAAAGACCTTACATGCCTCCTCAACACAATGTAGGGAATCCCAATTCTCACTATGATAAGACGATAGAGGCATTGACTAATTCTACTCAGGCATTGACTAATGCCACACAGACTTTGCTTCAAGGACAACAGACCAATGCCAAGGACATTGCAGAGCTCAAGAAGCAAATGGGACAAGTGGTGGACTTCATGACCAAGTTTCATGAGAGTGGTAAGCTTCCGAGCAACACAATTCCAAACCCAAAGGGAGGCTTTGAAGGTTCCACCAACTGAGGAGAAGAGGAAACCACGTCTAGGCTGAGAAGACGTTAAAACCAAGCGCTACTTGGGAGGCAACCCATGCAAATCAGATTTGCTTTCTTTATCCTTATCTTTTATTTTTCGTTTTTGCTTTTTGAATTTAGTATTATTTTCGTAAATTTCATCCCTATATGCTTAAGTGTTTCATTGCATGCTTTTAATTGATTACATTGAGGACAATGCAATATTTAAGTGTGGGGGAAGGGATTTACACTTTTATCTTGAGCCATATATTGAAAAATACAAAAAAAAATGAAAAAATGTCAAAAATCATAAAAATTTTCGTTGCTTTTGTTTTTGTTTTGAGTCTTAGGATGCCCTTTCAACTGTCTAGGATGATTCTATATCTCTGAAATCATGACTAAAAGAGGATCACAAGATTGAGATGATTTTTAAACATGGTATTCTTTGGTTAATTGAGATATATGAAAAATATGTGCCTTGTAGTGGATATGGATTTCGAAACTTTGGTACAGAAAATATGAGCATGTTAAGATAAGTTTTGATTCATAAAGCCCATATGAGATAATTGAGCCATGTCCCTTTTTCTTGGAGTAAAATGAAAAATATATTCTTATTTTCTTGGCGATGTTTTGATGATCTCATTATTCTTTCATTTGATTGACTGCTTGCCATAGATTAAGTTTGATGGACTAGAGAATGCTAGAATTCACTCTTGTGCTTGTTGAGACGTTATATCAATACATGGCCCTGATTCTGGAAGGGATAGAGGCATCCTAGGAATTACCACCATTGCCATATAAACTTGTGTGCCCATTTGTGCCCGTCGTGGGACTCCCCTAGATTAGCCCCTTTGAGCCTACATTAAGCCTTTTCGTTCATCACCCTAAAATCCTTAACCATGAAGCTTAGTATAGTAACAACCCTACCCTTTGTTCTAAGAACTTAGTGGAGCTATCTTTTGAGACATACTACATGGGTTTGATGCTAAGGAGGAAAATTGAGAAGAGGTTAAAGTTCAAGTGTGGGGGTAGACTTGTCCATAAAGAAAAAAAAAAAATATGTGAAAGCCGTGAAAAATGAAAAGAAGAGAAAAAAATGTACGGCTAGAAAAGAAAAGAAAGAAATATTTATGGATTTTAGTCCCCCATACTTAGTGATTTTGGAGTTTACTTTGAAATGAAGGCCTATTAAAGAAAAATTTGACCTTTGTCCATTCACTGTAGTTCAGGGGAAGTTTACAATGAAGATTGGGCCCAACATGAAGACACTAGGCCCCTTTTATGTTACCTCTAGGGGAAGTGACGTTTTTGCAATGCATTGGTGGATTTCTTGTGGTCTCTACATTTACATGTGCTCTGCTAGGTTTTTAGGACACTTTGATAAATCCTTACCCTTCATTTCTTAAAACCTTGAGCCTTAACCCATTACAACCCTTGAAAAGACCTTCTTGATCCTTAAGATGGGACAGCCCTTGATGTGGAGATGAGTTACAAGAGTTGAACCTATGGCTTGGGTCCATCTGTGCAAGTAGTTGGTATCCTTCATGAGATCTTTAAAGAAAATTATACATGTGCTTTCGTTTCTTACATTATGTGATATACTTGCTATCTTTCACATATACTTGAGTGTATAAGCTTTTAAGCATTGCCTTGAATTCTGAGAGAAGAAAGAGTGGATATAACTTGTGAGGAATTGAATCATACTTGTCTGAAACATGCTTAACAGAACCGATCACCATTGTTACAACCAAGTCCTACTTGTGTATGTGAAGATTATGTGTTTTAATTAACTCTCGAATGCCTAAACATTTATTCTTGGTGAAGTGCTAATCTTGGTGTTGTGAAAGTAAGAGATTGCTGAGACAAAAAGTTGAAGGGCTATAGAGTCTGTTTCGTGTCAAGTCTTTAAATTTTCGTTGAGTCTTAGGGTGTGTCTTAGTTTGATTTTGCTAAGGGACTAGCAAAAGCTAAGTGTGGGGGAATTTGATAGGAGCATTTTAATGCGACGTTTTAACTGCATTTCCCTACACTTTTCTGCGCCATTTCCTTGAAAAATCCCTGTTTGGGAAAGTTTCCATTCTTTGATTGGGAAAGTTCCTTATTGTAGAAAGTTTCCATTTTTGTCTTCATTTCTCATTTCTCATTTCTCATTTCTCAAACAGCGCCAAAAATTGATGCGGAACTCACACAATGCATTCTTATATATCACACAATGGTTTTATCAAAAATGTGTCTTCTCATTTACACTCACACAACTGTAAAAACAGAACTACGTTGTTCAAAACTAAGCTACACAACAACCATAGTCTACAACTGAAGTGTGATGATAGATCAGAAGACAGTGAAATTAAAAAAAACGTTGTCTGAAAATGCTTTCCAACAACAACTTGAAACCAATTTTGTTGTCTGAAGCATACACCTGCCATGCGCAGCATGACTGTGCGGCAGCTCTGCCTAGCATCTGCCAAGGGAAGGCACAACGCTGATAACAAAAATATGTCGACTATTTTTATATCAAACAACGGTGCAGCACCGTTGTGTTATTTTTCATCACACAACGCGCCGATACACAACGGGAGTTGTCCATATCCCACAACGAAAAATGTCCGTCGTCTGTTTTGTTTTTTGGCCTAGTGACTGTTCATTTAAAATCATATTCAGCATTATAGGATTACAAACTGAAAGGGATATGGTGTATCCTTCAATAAATTAAGCTTTGTCACAAGGTTAGCTCTTGAAATACCTTTCCCACTGTTTTCCCTGAAATCAGTACCAGCAAAGGCAATCAAGAAAAAATCATGTCTAAAGGAACAGTAGAGAGAAAGAAACAATAGAAAAGAAGATAAAAGAAAAGAGAAGGGGGGGGGGGGGAAAGAAGAAGAAAATAAAAACCTTAAGCTGAAACTAGGATCACTATTATTCCACGCCATCAATCTAATTGCTTCTTCTTGTCCCAGATGCTTTGTCCATCACCTTATCATCCACAATAAAATCAATTAAAATGAGGGGAGGTGAAAACAGATTACCAAGCCAGCTATGCAAGGTTTAGCAACTTCAATCTTTGATTCCTCCACAAAGAATGAATTTGAAAGGAAAGCTGCAAATATTTTGCAGTATTAATTCTGAGAGGATTTCAATGGTACAACATATATGATAGACAATAGTTCCTCAAATGAGTAGCTGTTTACTTTCTATTGTTTAGGTCTATGACAATCCCAGATTACCTACTATTCAAAAGGCATATCCATGAACACACAAATATGACTATATTCTTACTATATGATGAAAGTATAGAGTGGCAAGAGCACGTGCTTGTGTGCGATCATCACCCTCTACTTTGGGTAGAGGAAGAGAGTTACTTCCTGCATACCAAATTCAAAGAAATTAAATAATATCTCAAAGTAATTACATGGTTATAGCATATCAATTTTAAAATGGCAAACCTTAAGTAGAACAAGCTTCCGGAGAATCCCATTGACCATGTTGCCAGTACCATGTCTCATGTTACCACCAAAATTCAAAAACGCACCATCTGTTGCGAGAGAGGATTGGCGTCGGTGAGTTTACATTGAGTGATGACGATTTTCTGGAGCTCATCAATATGGCTGTGGAAAAGCTCCCTCTATGAGTAAATGAACTTGTGGAAGGACTTGATGAAATTCCTAATTTCTAGCTCAGAGAGATCCTCCATTATCGACCTCGATGGATTTGACCATGAATCGAGTAGCCATGAAACCCTTATTTCCTCCTCAATTTATCAACTAGCCCCCAAATTCCTAAATCGAAGAACCCTAATCTTTAGGCAGATTGAAACCCCCTTTTCCTCCTCCTTCAATTTATCGACTAGGTTGAAACCCCCAAATCGAGAAGCCCACAAATCTCCAAATCAAAGAACCCTAATCTTCAACAGATCGAAACCCCCTTTTCCTCCTCCTTCCCAGTACAAAGAACGCACAAAAGAAATTGAGTCGAACCCTAATCGAGATGAGTCAAGTGATGGCTGAGTAGAACCCTAATCGAACATGGCTAAGTCGAGTGATGGCTGTTCTGAGTGATGGTGTTGAGAGGAGATGGTGTTTTCAGGAGGGATTGTTTTCAAACACAGCTATTTTGATGAGAGATGGTGTTGAGAGGAGATGCTCGAAGAAAAGGCTACTTTTCTAAAGTATTGGAAACACAGCTATTGAAAGATTCCAAGTAGGAGACAAAGTTGTTGCCCCAGCGCATTTGGTTTTGGTTTTGTTTTTTATTTATTTTTTATTCATGATTCAAACAACACGTAGATCAAATTATGTTGTCTCATTATGGACACATTAAATTTGAGCTGAGTGACCACAGAGGGAAAGTTCCTGCCTATGTGCAATCAAAGTATCAGTTTTGGCGTTGGGGATAGGTATTTCTTATTCAAATAACACAGATAAATAATTTGGTTGTTGGAGCTTACAATCATCACATATAAGTTAATAAAAAAATTTCATTGTCCATTTTGTGGGTGGGGGGGGGGGAGGGGGGGGGGGGAATGAGTGGCATTTTAGGGCACATCCAAACCATCCTAATATATCTTCCTCACTTGGACAGCACAAAGTAAAAAACTGTTGTTCAACATTTTGCAAGTTGCTCTCATACAACAGATTTAACTATTCTGTTGTACTATGTAGTACTAATTTAGAGCCAAATTTGAGTCAAGCTAGGAGGGAATCTGCCTCTATTTTTTTTTCATTCACACAACAAATTATTCTTGTTAGTGTTGTGCAATCACCTTCTACATAAAAA
Organism: Rosa chinensis; assembly: GCF_002994745.2. Classification (NCBI taxonomy): domain Eukaryota; kingdom Viridiplantae; phylum Streptophyta; class Magnoliopsida; order Rosales; family Rosaceae; genus Rosa; species Rosa chinensis. Next base: position 197,466 of record NW_020126830.1, on the reverse strand, counting down.
CTTCAAAATTTTTATGGCCTTATACAACGTAAGGTTCTTAATCGTGTCTTACGTTGTATGATTGAGTTTCCATCATCACACAACATCTTCTTTTTTTTCGTTGTGTAAAAAATATTGTATATTGAGGTTATTGGCCTAATGTTGTGCTAGATATAAATGTTGTTGGGCTTGTTGACTAGAAGATCTTTTGTTTAGGAAGTTTTGTCAAATTATGACTTTAAGCCGACGAAACGGGGGTCAGGACCGAAGAGAGAGAAAAAGTTTCCCATTTTGGAAACTTTGATTTTTTGATAGGGGCATTTTAATGCGACGTTTTAACTGCTATTTCCCTACATTTCTTGCGTTATTTCCTTAAAGAAACCCTGTTTAGGAAAGTTTCCATTCTTCGATTGGGAAAGTTCCTAATTGTAGAAAGTTTCCGTTTTGTAGTTTCTATTTTTCATTTTTAGAAAGTTTCCCATTTTAGTTTAGGAAAGTTTTCCCTTTTTCATTTTAGGAAAATTTCTATTTTTGGTAACAGTTTCTATTTTCAGGTCCTTGGAATAAATGAGCTGAAATGAGCTCATAAATGGAAAGAGGAGCTAGCCAACGTTGGAGGGAGACAAGATGAGATACAAAGGGCTGCGTAAATGAGCAGAAATGAAGCTTTCCTGTTTCAACCAGGAAACCCTGTCCAGAAAAGGAAACCCTGCCAAAACAAGACTCTTGAGCCAACCAAGAATGGAAATTGAAAAGATGAAGTGTCATGGTATGAGAGAAGCTTTTTGGAGACTTTAGAAGATGACATGGCAAGAAGGTGACGCAAGAAAGCCCAAGAATTATCTAGAGACTTCGATTTTCGGCAAAAAATGGATGAAGGCCCAAAGGAGCTAGGGTTTAGTGATATTTTCGGATTCCTATTATATTTTGTTGTCCAAAGCAAAGAGAGAAAGAAGGAGTTGGCGTGATAATGCCAAAAGGAAATCAAGGGAGAGATTCAAGGAAGAGTTTTTAAAAGGAAAATATATTTTCCTTGGGGATTAAATTTGCCGTGAAATACCGAGAGGGAAACAAGGTGACAACGTGGGAGTTAAGGTGATTGATTGAGAATTTCAAGTGGAATAAATCAAAGGAGATATTTTTGGAGACTTAAGAGTTGTTGCCATGAAATCCAAGAGGAAAAAAAGAAAAGCTACGTGAAAATTGAGAAGGAAAATAAAAGATCAAGCCATGAGATTTTCTAGGGAGACTTTTAAGGAAGGAAAATATTCTTGGAGAGTTAATTTTGTGTGATGCCAACGTGAAAATCAGAAATAATCAAGGAGATGACGCAAGAAGAAGAAATAGGGAGATTTTAAGGAAAGAGAATATGTGTGCACCAAGAAAAGCTCTAAAAGGCATCTAAATTCATGCCTAAAATCTCTAAATTCATTTTGGCCGAAATTGGTGAAGCAAATCAGCATTTATTCATGATATTTCGGTAACTTCTCTCTCCTAAGATATTCTTGGCCGAAATTGGTGAAGGAAGTAAGGATAAATCTTATTTATTTCGGCACAAATATTAGGGAATTGTTTTACAAGGCTTACATGGCATTCTATGATTGGTTGGACCACATCACAAAGCTTACTTGGCGAATTCTCATTAGTGGAAGCTATGTGGAAATTTCTAATTGCTTTGTGAACCCTAGCCGTGCTCCTATATATACTCCCCTCTTTGACGTTGAGAAAGGTTCCACAAAGTTCCACACTCCTTAATTTTGAGAAATCACTCTCCCATAACGTCCTCCTCTCTCCATTCTCTAGTAATCTTTGGCGTTTCAAGCAAGGCAAGGAAGAAGGAAGAAGGAAGAAGAAGCCGTGAGAAATCCTCCACCATCCACCTTGGAGCCGTGAAGCTTGAAGATTTGCTTTCAAAGTTCAAGTTCAACGTTCAAGTTGATACGCTCAAACAAAGCATATAATTTAACCCTAGAAATATCATTAGTAGTATAAGCAAGTAGGGATCGTTCTATTCCGGGGATTGAGGGTACACCTGTCAATGTAAGACAATTTAAACAATTAAAATAAAACAAAGTATAAGATTTACACAATATAAACATCATTTACGATTTAAAGGGGGGTTTTTGGTTGAATCATATTCTTAAATCTAGCACCACTCATACATAAACCCTAAAAGTTTCGAACCAATTAAGATTAACATACAAGAGATATCAATTAAGACCAAGCCGTGAGCATCTCCATCATTCCACCTTGAAGCAGTGCACTTTGAAGCTTGCTTTCGAGTTTCATTAGTTCATCATTCGAGTTCTTCATCACCATCTCCATTCACGGTGTAATTCAACCTTCTTTCTTGTAATCACTTTTGATTCTCCTTGTTTGATTTCGTTGATGATTGTTCTAGTTAACATTGATGTTTGAACAAGGTTTATATTCTGAAAATTTATGATTGAATAAAGAATTACGATTCCTATGTTGTGATTCCAAAGTTGCTTATGTGTGATTGTTCGATTGAATTTGCATAATTGATATCTCTTGTATGTTAATCTTAATTGGTTCGAAACACTTAGGGTTTTGATATGAATGGTGCTAGATTTAAGAACATGATTCAACTTTTTGTGTTATGAACTTAAATCAAAAGTAGTAAAGGTTTTGGACAAAAATCGAATTCAATTGAAAAGGATTGCAATTAGGTGAACTTATTCATACTAAGTTGTACACTTGAGTTGATAGCCTTTCTATGTGTTTCACGCGTTGAATGTGTATGATTGACTAGCTTTCTAGAGCTTGAATGCATGTTTGATAGGATTAGTCTTTGTGCTTTCACTTAGATTAATTAGCGTTGAAAGTAAAATATGGGAAATCGTTTGCTTTCTAATGTTTCACATGATCAACTCCTTTCACATGACTTGGAAGAACAATGTAGGGTTCATTCGAATTCAATTATAATCTTGGTTTTAATCTTTGTTTCTTACATTTCATTCTTGTATTTTTGTTTTTGTTTATACTTAGTTTTTATTCTTTCTTTTAATTTTCGAAAACCAAACTCTAAAACCCCCCTAAATTGTAAATTATGTTTATACATGTGTGAATATTATACTTTGTTTTATTTTAATTGTTTAAATTGTCTTACATTGACAGGTGTACCCTCAATCCCCGGAATAGAACGATCCCTACTTGCTTATACTACTAATGATATTTCTAGGGTTAAATTATATGCTTGCTTAAAGCGTATCAATTTTTGGCGCCGTTGCCGGGGATTGAAAAATCACTTGTTGAAGTGTGAATAATTGTTGGATATATTGTTGTTTTCGTAAATATCATATATTTGTTCATATTGTGTTCGAAAATTTGTTAGTTAAATACTTAAGTTGTTATTTATATTATTGAATACGAGTTTTATTGTGAGTTGTAAATTAAGGAGGAATAGGTGAAGTCGTGTTTATTAATATTGACCTAAATCCCTTATTGGTACCTAGTTCAGGTCCCTTAAGGTTGAGGGCGGTTTTTATTAATATTCATTGAACTGTCTTCACACCTAGGACCTTTTTCATCTAAGTAAGTATAGCCTATGTGGGATGGTGTCTAGGAAGGGGACAACGTTCATAACGGGTTTTGGATCCAGAAGTGCTTACAAATGGGCCTAAACCACATTGTGGGAGTAGCTCATGCCAAAATGGATTCTGCCTCTTGTGTTCGCCCTCCCCTACCTGGCCATTTCAGTAAGGTTGCCCAAAGGATGTAGGAGGGACTTTGTGTCTAGACAACTATACTTGGGCCGCACGTCCACTTGATTTACCACTTGGAATTTAATTTTATAATCAATGATATTTATAACAAAAGAAATGTTGTGATACACTAAGGTATATTGGATTAAACATAGTCTTGAAAAGAGTAGCTGTTTCAGTTCCATTGCACATCGAGACTCCCTGTTCCCGTACCTAAGTGTTGAAATAATTGTAAATGAAAGAAAAGAAAAGAAATATTTGTACATGATTTTCGTGAATAGTGAAAAACATGGTTTATGAGAGTATAAATTTTATTATAAGTTTTTGACCATAGATCAACGTGCTTGCCAAGACCTCTTTGAGAAAAAAAAGAAGCTTGAGAGGCTAACATGTGGGACACTTTGTTGGCATCTCTCTTCTACAAAATTGAGGGATTTGGTTCTTCTTTATCAATCTCCTTCACAATACTCTGTTTTTTTTCTCATAACAACCAATAAATGATTCATAATCAATACAAACAAAATAGTCAATCTTTCATGATTACTTTGGAAAAACTAAAAATGATTTTTTCTCTTTGAAGAAAAAAAAATAGAGTTTCAGATTGTATAAACTGAGTGCTATAGATTTTTTTTTTTTTTAAATGATAGATATGCTTTTAATATTTCAAATTTTGAAATATTTGTGCCGAACATGTATTTACATCTTAAAAACTTGTAGTTTAATTCCCTGTTTTCATTCCACAATCTAGTATTACAAAAATAGGTTCATAAAACGTTACAGGACACACCCTAAAAGATTACGCCAAGAGATTTTCTAGGGTGGAGTTTAAGAAAAGAAATCAAGAAAAGAACCAAATGGTGTCTAGATTCATTCCTAGAAACCCTAATGGTATTTTGGCCGAATAACAAGAAGAAAATCAGAAATATATTCAAGGAATTTCGGCAAGAATATATTAGGGAATCATCTTGGAGTTTTGTGATTGGTATGTGAGACGTCTAGGGTGCATGGTATATATAGGGGACGGCAATGCTTGGCCTCCAAGCCGTGATTTTCTGTTTATTTTCCCAAGGAATTAAATTAATAATTCCACATAGCTTCCACCAATGAGAAATTGTCAAATAAGCCCTAGTGTGTCATGCAACCAATCACAAAACTCCAAGATGATTCCCTAATATATTCTTGCCGAAATTCCTTTAATATATTTCTGATTTTCTTCTTGTAATTCGGCCAAAATACCATTAGGGTTTCTAGGAATGAATCTAGACGCCATTTGGTCCTTTTCTTGATTTCTTTCCTTAAACTCCACCCTAGAAAATCTCTTGGCGTAATCTTTTATTTTCCTCTTGATTTTCACGCCATCTTTCTCTTCTCCCTTTGGTTTTCACGGCAAAGCATCCCTAGGGTTTAGGTTTTGCGTCACAAACCCTAATTCCCTGGGCTTTCATGGGCCTTGATCCATTTTGCCGAAAATCCAACTCAAATCCATAGACTTCTTGGGCCTTGTTGCTTCAACTTCAAGCCTTTTCATCCTCCAACGTCTAGACACTTTATTTTTCCATTTCTTTTTCATGGTTGCGTTGTGTTGATGCTTGGATCCGTTGGGGATCTAATTAACGTAAGTAAGAGAGAGAGGGAGAGAGTGACACGAGATGTATAGTGGTTCACCTCCCGCCTTAGCGGGAGACTACGTCCACTTGAAAGCTTATACTAGTGTGTCGAGCCTTGCGGCCTAACAAGATTACAAGAGATGTAATGGGATTATGTTGAATGGTGTTTAAGTGGGAGGAGGCATTCCTTTTATAGGTGAAGGAATGCTTCTCCTTTACATTGTTTTCGATGTGGGACAAGCAACCATAACTATTCTAGTCTAGAGAGCCTATTTGTGAGGGCATGTTGGCAAGGCCGGGAAGGTGGCTTCCCGGCGACGGATTTGCGACTTCCGGATACCGTAGCGTAGCTTGAACATAGGGCTACAAGATGCATATCTCGGTTGGGCCTCACCATGGCTTGTGGGTGTCTCAAAGAGGGTGTTACTTATGCTTGGTGATGTAGAGAACTAGCTTGCTAGTGTAGGTATAAACAAGTCCCCGAAGTCCCCGAGTAAGAGTAGCTTCTTAGTTGGGGAGTTCAAATCATGAAGTCATCAAGCATAAGTAATACCCGAGAGGCGCACGGCCCCTACAAGTCCCCGAGCTCCGCAAGCAAGAAGGGACTCGCTATCTTGTATCACAAAAGACAAAAATTCGTATATGTAGTTACATCGAAGGTGCACTAATGTATGAAGTGCATGAGATAATGGGGCGTCGTCCTGCCGCATGGCGGTAGGTCGCAGACCATAGACTCGTGGAGCCCGGAGGATAGATCATATGTAAGAAGACATGAAAAAGTGTGGTGCCCGGAGGCTAGACCACATGTGTGAAGCATTGTGAACCGAGAGCGTAACTAAAGCATGTTGGATAAGTGGAGCGAGTTAGGTGTTCGAGCGAGTTGGGTGTAGGCGCTGTACGAGCGTGCGGGGCGTAGCCCAAGCGAGTCGCGGCCATGCTTTGATACCCAAGCTAGTCGTAACCGTTTCGCAAGCGTTTATCCGAGTATGTTTAATTGAGCTATAAGTGTCACAAGGTTCTAGATGAATGTCACATGAAAGTGAATTTAAGCATGTATGTGTGTAGCATGTACTTGTAGGAAAGTTGCTAATTAATAACATGTTGTAGGCATGCTTGAGGGTTATAGAGACATGTATAGTCATGGCATCAGCGGTAGCTCAAATTGCAAGAGCGTAAAGATAAGAGGAAGGTACTTATCTGGCGGATGCGGGGTGTCGAGGACGTGCATCAACTCGTAGTGGAGGTGGAATGATTGAAGGAATTGATTTTCCGTGCATGCAGTAGGTATACCGCCCAGAGAATGCAGCGGAGGAGGTGCATCTTGTAGCGTTGATTGTGGTTCTGCAATGTTGACCATGCACCCAAGCGTTGACTTGGAGTGGATTGTTGACTTGGGAGCTTAGTTCGTAGCGTCGGTGCCCAGCGGCGTTTCCCATGGGAGGACCGAAGCTAGGAGGGCGGAGCTGCAGTTGGAGGGTTCCCAGCGGTGCAGCGCAGCGAGCAGCAGTCTAGCAGTGGCGGAACGGAGCTGTGCAGTGGAACTGCAGCAGAGCCATGCAGATTGTGCAGCGGAGGAGGAGTTGGGCGGAGGATAGCCGGCGGAGATGGACCTTTGCCGCTGGTGGTGCTTAGCGGAGGACGGCTGACACGAGCGGTGTCGCGGTCCGAAAGTTTGGCGGAGCGGAGTGGAGAAAACCAGTGGAGGATGCCGGCGGGGGTCCCCTGGCGGACGACTTTCCGGCGGAGGACCTGGAGCTGCAACCTGGCGGAGGAGTAGGCCAGCGGAGCACGAAGCTAGTTGAAGCTGGTGGAGTCGGCGGAGCACCAGTTCGGCGGGGAACCGATTCGGCGGAGAACCAGTTCGGCGGAGCGGAGGTTGTCCGGCTAGTGGTGGAGGTTTTGGTCAGCGGTGGTGCTCAGCGGTGACTCAGTGGAGTCGTATAGTTCAGCGGTGCCGCTGACCAAGTTCGGCGGAAGTGATGTCCGGAGCGGATGAATGCAGAGGGAGCGAAGATGGCTAGCGGAGGGGGCTGCATTCAGGTCCGGCGGAGCTGCAAAGCAGAGCGGAGGTTCCGAGCTCGCGTTCAGCGGAGCGGAGTCCGAGCTTGAGTCCGGCGGAGATGGAAGTTGGGCGGTGCAGCACTGGGCGGAGCAAGGCGCTGGGGATGCTGAGAAGGAGGGTTGGGCAGTCTGTCTACTGATAAAGTACAGCGGAACAAGTCCGGCGGAGCTTTGCGGAGCGGAGGCTCGAGCTCGCTAGCGGAGACCGGATGCATGGACGCTGACCCAGCAGGTGGATGAAGCAACTTGGCCATGGCTGCTGGCATATCGAAGAAGGAGGAGCTCAGCGGAGTTTGGAGGCTCAGCGGGGGATCTGCAGCGGTGAAGGCTGCAGAGGTTTGCAGTTGCAGAGGAGAAGTGCAGCGAAGATGGTTCCCAGTGGCTGGGTGCCCATAGCAAATCTCTGGGTGTCCAGAGAAGTTTGCCGCCAATTTTTCAATTTTTTTTTTTTTTTTTTTTTGGTGTTTTGAAGTTCTGCGTTGACTAACCATGGTCAGCGTTGACCAAGCTAGCCCGGCGTTGATCAGCCATGTTGGGCGTTGACGGGACCCTATATATGGGCGTTGACCGGCTCCGCTGGGCGTTGACCGACCCCGCCGGGCGTTGACCGACCCGCGCGGGCGTTGACCGACTCCGATTTGATGTTGAATGAGTGTTGACTCGACACTTTCGGGTCAAAGTTCGTGGTAGGTGACGAAGCCTTTGTGTTGGCTTCCCACAGACGGCGCCAATGTTAATGCTTGGATCCGTTGGGGATCTAATTAACGTAAGTAAGAGAGAGAGGGAGAGAGTGACACGAGATGTATAGTGGTTCACCTCCCGCCTTAGCGGGAGACTACGTCCACTTGAAAGCTTATACTAGTGTGTCGAGCCTTGCGGCCTAACAAGATTACAAGAGATGTAATGGGATTATGTTGAATGGTGTTTAAGTGGGAGGAGGCATTCCTTTTATAGGTGAAGGAATGCTTCTCCTTTACATTGTTTTCGATGTGGGACAAGCAACCATAACTATTCTAGTCTAGAGAGCCTATTTGTGAGGGCATGTTGGCAAGGCCGGGAAGGTGGCTTCCCGGCGACGGATTTGCGACTTCCGGATACCGTAGCGTAGCTTGAACATAGGGCTACAAGATGCATGTCTCGGTTGGGCCTCACCATGGCTTGTGGGTGTCTCAAAGAGGGTGTTACTTATGCTTGGTGATGTAGAGAACTAGCTTGCTAGTGTAGGTATAAACACGTTGGAAACTTGCTTGGTAAGCCTTCCTCCATTTCGCAGGGTTTCCTGGTTGGAACAGGAAAGCTTATTTCTTCATTTCTGCTCAATTGTGTGGCCCTTTTCGTCTCATATTCGCTCGTCTTGATGTTCGCAAGCTCCTCTTTCCATTCGTGAGTTCATTTCCACTTTTTAGCTCGGAGGTCCTGAAAATAGAAACTACCATTAAAAATAGAAACTTTCCTAAAACGAAAATAGAAACTTTCTAAAAATGAAAAATAGAAACTTACTAAAAGTGAGAAATAGAAAGTTTCCTAAACTAAGAATGGAAACTTGCCAGAAATGAGAAATGGAAACTTTCTACAATAAGGAACTTTCCCAATCAAAGAATGGAAACTTTCCCAAACAGGGATTTTTCAAGGAAATGGCGCAGAAAATGTAGGGAAATGCAGTTAAAACGTCGCATTAAAATGCTCCTATCAAATTCCGCCACACTTAGCTTTTGCTAGTCCCTTAGCAAAATCACAACACAGACACGACTACGACTCAACGAAAACTAAAGACTCGACACATAACAGACTCTATTGCCCTTCAACTATTTGTCTCAGCAATCTCTTACTTTCACAACACCAAGATTAGCACTTCACCAAAAATCAATGTTTAGGCATTCGAGAGTTAATTAAAACACATAATTTTCATATACACAAGTAGGACTTGGTTGGAACAATGGTGATGGTTTCTGTTAAGCATATTTTAGACAAGTATGATTCAAATCCTCACAAGGTATATCCACTCTTTCTTCTCTCAAATCATGGCAATGCTTAAAAGCTTATACACTCAAGTATATGTGAAAGATAGCAATTATATCACATAATGTAAGAAACGAAAGCACATGTATAAATTTCTCTTTTAAAGATCTCATGAAAGATACCAACTACTTGCATAGATGGACCCAAGCCATAGGTTCAACTCTTGTAACTCATCTCCACATCAAGGGCTGTCCCATCTTAAGGATCAAGAAGGTCTTATCAAGGGTTCTAATGGGGTTATGGCTCAAGGTTTTAAAGAAACGAAGGGTAAGGACTTTAACAAAGTGTCCTAAAAACCTAGCAGAGCTCATGTAAATGTAGAGAGACTTCTAGAAATCCACCAAGTATGCAAAAACGTCACTATTCCATGGGGGTGTTATAAAGGGGCCTAATGTCTTCATGTTGGGCCCAAACTTCACTATAAACTTCCTTTGATCTCTAGTAAGTTGGACAAAGGCCAAATTTTTCTGTAATGGGCCTTCAATTCAAAGTAAACTCCAAACTTACCAAGTATGGGGGACTAAAATCCATAGAAATTTCTTTCTTTTCTTTTTCTTTTAGCCGTGCAAATTTTTTTTTTTTTTTTTTTTTCACTTTCTTTTTCTCGGCTTTTTCACACATTTTTCTTTTATGGACAAGACTACCCCCACACTTGAACTTTCACCTCTTCTCATCCTTTAGTATTGACGCCAAAAATCTTCAAGTAAAGTCTCAATTTAGCTCCACTAAGTTCTTAGAACAAAGGGTAGGGTTATAGCTATACTAAGGTTCAAAGTTAAAGATTTTTAAGGGTGATGAAAGAAAATGCTTAACGTTGGCTCAAAGGGGTTTATCTAAGGGAGTCCCACGACGGGCACAAATAGGGACACAAGTTCATTTGACAATGGTGATAATTCCTAGGGTGCCTCTATCCTTTCCAGAATCAGGGCCATGTATTGATAAAACGTCTCAACAAGCACAAGAGTGAATTCTAGCATTCTCTAGTCCATCAAACTTAATCTATGGCAAGTAGTCAATCAAGATGAAAGAATAATGAGATCATCAAAACATCGCCAAGAAAATAAGAATATATTTTTCATTTCACTCCAAGAAAAAGGGACATGGGCTCAAATATCTCATATGGGTTGTTATGAATCAAAACTCATCTTAACATGCTCATATTCTGTACCAAAGTCACGAAATCCATATCCACTACAAGGCACACATTTTTCATATATCTCAATTAACCAAAGAATACCATTTTAAAATCATCTCAATCGTGTGATCCTCTTTTAGCCATAATTTCAGAGATATAGAATCATCCTAAACAGTTGAAAGGGCATCCTAAGACTCAAAACAAAATGACTCAAGACAAAGACTCAATGGACGCCAACTAGGGACTAGGGTTATTTCCTTTCTCCTTTCGGTAACTCCTTTGGGATGTGACCAGGTAAGGAAGGGAACGATTTTGGCGGAGCTCAGCTCACTTGTTTAGCAGGGGACGAGACCCTTTGCTAGCACTTCTCGTATCCAAACCAGACCTAGACATCACACCTTAATAGATGCGCCTACGATGAAGAAATTATTTCACCCAAAACATGACTCAATGACTCAATAAAGCAACGAAATTTTTGTTATTTTTGACATTTTTCGATTTTTTTTTGTATTTTCCAATACATATGACTCAAGACAAAAGTATAAATCCCTTCCCCCACACTTAAATATTGCATTGTCCTCAATGTAATCAATCAAAAGCATGCAATGAGACACTTAAGCATATAGGGTAGAAATTTACGAAAATAACTACTAAAACAAATAAGCAAAAACGAAAAATAAAGATAAGGATAAAGAAAGCAAATCTGATTTGATTGGGTTGCCTCCCAAATAGCGCTTGGTTTTAACGTCTTCTCAGCCTAGACGTGGTTTCCTCTTGTCCTCAGTTGGTGGGACCTTCAAAACCTCTCTTTGGGTTTGGAATTGTGTTGCTTGGAAGCTTACCATTTTCATGAAACTTGGTCATGAAATCCACCACTTGTCCCATTTTCTTCTTGAGGTCTGCAATGTCCTTGGTATGGTTCTGTTGTCCTTGAACCAAGGCTTGAGTGGAATTGGTTAGTGCCTCAATAATCTGATCATAGTTAAGATTCGAACTTCCTGAGGCATGTTGATTCTGCATAAAAGGCCTTTGAAAGGGTGGTCCTTGAGGACGTTGGAAGTTACTTCCAAGGGGATTCTGAGTGTTCTCAGTGTTTGTCCATTTGAAGTTGGGGTGGTCCCTCCATCCAGGGTTGTAGGTATTCGAATAAGGATCATACCTTGGACGTGGGGGACCTCCATGGTTCCCTTGGTATCCTCCTATGGCGTTCACAGATTCCCATCCTCCATTTTCCTTGAGTTGGGGCATTGATCAGTCACGTGCCCTTGCATAGAGCATACCCCACAAGCTTGCTTTGGTCCCTTGGCGTTTACAACTTGGTCCATGAGAAGGGTGAGTTTGTTCAATCTTTCCTCAATGACCGAGTTGGTACCTATCTCATTCACCCTTCGAGTTGTGAGACCTACACCTTCATACTGTTGGGCATTCTTGGCTCGATTCTCAATCATGGCTCTTCCTTCAGTAGGTGACTTATCCACAAAAGCTCCTCCAGCTGCAGCATCTAACATGTCACGTTCCAGAGGTAGGAGACCTTCGTAGAAGCAAGTAAGCAAGGTTTCTTCCTTCATTTGGTGTTGAGGGCATTGGGCAATCAAGGACTGAAACCTTTCATAATAAGCAGAGTAAGATTCATCTTGAGCTTGTTTTATTCCACTTATCTTCTTCCTGAGTGTAATGATCTTGGAAGCTGGGAAGTATTTCTTGAGGAAGGCCTTCATCATAGTTTCCCAAGATGTGATGCGCCCAGAAGGAATCTCATATAGCCAATCTTTGGCACGGTCAGCTAGAGAGAAGGGGAATGCCTTCATCTTAAGGATATTCTCATCTGCTCGTTGTGGTAACATGTTGATACACACAAACTGGATATTCCATTATGGTCAAAAACTTATAATAAAATTTATACTCTCATAAACCATGTTTTTCACTATTCACGAAAATCATGTATAATTTCTATCTTTTCTTTTCTTTTATTTACAATTATTTCAACACTTAGGTACGGGAACAGGGAGTCTCGATGTGCAATGGGACTGAAACAGCTACCCTTTTCAAGACTATGTTTAATCCAATATACCTTAGTGTAACACAACATTTTCTTTTGTTATAAATATCATTGATATCAAATTAAATTCCAAGTGGTAAATCAAGTGGACGTGCAGCCCAAGTATAGTTGTCTAGACACAAAGTCCCTCCTACATCCTTTGGGCAACCTTACTGAAATGGCCAGGTAGGGGAGGGTGAACACAAGAGGCAGAATCCATTTTGGAATGAGCTACTCCCACAATGTGGTTTAGGCCCATTTGTACACACTTCTAGATCCAAAACCCGTTATGAACGTTGTCCCTTTCCTAGACACTATTCCACATAGGCTATACTTAGATGAAAAAGGTCCTAAGTGTGAAGACAGTTCACTGAATATTAATAAAAACCGCCCTCAACCTTAAGGGACCTGAACTAGGTACCAATAAGGGGTTTAGGTCAATATTAATAAACACGACTTCACCTATTCCTCTTTAATTTACAACTCACAATAAAAATTCGTATTCAATAATATAAATAACAACCTAAGTAATATATTAACAAATTTTTCGAACACATATAAGCACATATAAGATATTTACGAAATCAACAATATATCCAACGATTATTCACACTTCAACAAGTGATTTTTCAATCCCCGGCAATGGCGCCAAAAATTGATACGCTCAAAGCAAGCATATAATTTAACCCTAGAAATATCATTAGTAGTACAAGCAAGTAGGGATCGTTCTATTCCGGGGATTGAGGGTACACCTGTCAATGTAAGACAATTTAAACAATTAAAATAAAAACAAAGTATAATATTCACACATATAAACATCATTTACGATTTAACGGGGGGTTTTAGGTTTTTGGTTTTCGAAAATTAAAAACTAGAATTAAAACTAAGTATAAACAAAAACACAAATACAAGAATGAAATGTAAGAAACAAAGATTAAAACCAAGTTCATGATTAAATTCGAATTAACCTTATAGTTGTTCTTCCAAGTCATGTGAAAGGAGTTGATCATGTGAAACATTAGAAAGCAAACGATTTCCCATATTTTACTTTCAACACTAATTAATCTAAGTGAAAGCACAAAGACTAATCCTATCAAACATGCATTCAAGCTCTAGAAAGCTAGACAATCAAACATATTCAACGCATGAAGTACATAGAAAGGCTATCAACTCAAGTGTACAACTTAGAATGAATAAGTTCACCTAATTGCAATCATTTTCAATTGAATTCGATTTTTGTCCAAAACCTTTCCTACTTTCGATTTAAGTTCATAACACAAGAAGTTGAATCATGTTCTTAAATCTAGCACCACTCATACATAAACCCTAAAAGTTTCGAACCAATTAAGATTAACATACAAGAGATATCAATTAAGCAAATTCAATCGAACAATCACACATAAGCAACTTTGGAATCACAACATAGGAATTGAAATTCTTTATTCAATCATAAATTTTCAGAATATAAACCTTGTTCAAACATCAATGTTAACTAGAACAATCTCTAAAGAAATCAAACAAGGAGAATCAAAAGTGATTACAAGAAAGAAGGTTGAATTACACCGTGAATGGAGATGGTGATGAAGAACTCGAATGATGAACTAACGAAACTCGAAAGCAAGCTTCAAAGGAGCACGGCTTCAAGGTAGAATGATGGAGATGACACGGCTTGGTCTTGCTTCTTCCTTCCTTGCTTGAAAACGCAGAAGATGAACTAGAGAATGGAGAGAGCTTTTGTGTATGAAGTAATTTCTGAATTAGGGGCGTTATGTGAGACATCTAGGGTAGAGAGTATATATAGGGAATGGCCAAACTTGGTGTCCAAGCTGTGGATTTTCTGTTTATTTTCCCAAGGAATTAAATTAATAATTCCACATAGCTTCCACCAATGAGAAATTGTCAAATAAGCCCTAGTGTGTCATGCAACCAATCACAAAACTCCAAGATGATTCCCTAATATATTCTTGCCGAAATTCCTTTAATATATTTCTGATTTTCTTCTTGTAATTCGGCCAAAATACCATTAGGGTTTCTAGGAATGAATCTAGACGCCATTTGGTCCTTTTCTTGATTTCTTTCCTTAAACTCCACCCTAGAAAATCTCTTGGCGTAATCTTTTATTTTCCTCTTGATTTTCACGCCATCTTTCTCTTCTCCCTTTGGTTTTCACCGCAAAGCATCCCTAGGGTTTAGGTTTTGCGTCACAAACCCTAATTCCCTGGGCTTTCATGGGCCTTGATCCATTTTGCCGAAAATCCAACTCAAATCCATAGAGTTCTTGGGCCTTGTTGCTTCAACTTCAAGACTTTTCATCCTCCAACGTCAAGACACTTCATTTTTCCATTTCTTTTTCATGGTTGCGTTGGAAACGTGCTTGGTAAGCCTTCCTCCATTTCGCAGGGTTTCCTGGTTGGAACAGGAAAGCTTATTTCTTCATTTCTGCTCAATTGTGTGGCCCTTTTCGTCTCATATTCGCTCGTCTTGATGTTCGCAAGCTCCTCTTTCCATTCGTGAGTTCATTTCCACTTTTTAGCTCGGAGGTCCTGAAAATAGAAACTACCATTAAAAATAGAAACTTTCCTAAAACGAAAATAGAAACTTTCTAAAAATGAAAAATAGAAACTTACTAAAAGTGAGAAATAGAAACTTTCCTAAACTAAGAATGGAAACTTGCCAGAAATGAGAAATGGAAACTACAAAAATGGAAACTTTCTACAATAAGGAACTTTCCCAATCAAAGAATGGAAACTTTCCCAAACAGGGATTTTTCAAGGAAATGGCGCAGAAAATGTAGGGAAATGCAGTTAAAACATCGCATTAAAATGCTCCTATCAATCTAATGCTGTAAATCTATCTCAGTAAGAGCACTTGTAAACAATGTTATATACGTAAACTTTATTTAGGATTGCAATAGTAAACGCATAGTAAATTAGGATTGCAGAAACATATCTATCCTAATATATGGATGAACTATTTAGGAGTGATATACTAGTCGTATCCTAATATAGGACTGAAACAACATTTCTATCCTGATATCTGTAATGTATATAAACTGTACAATATGTAAAGGAGTCTTACACGATGCACTTGAATCATTCATCTTAGTCTTCTCCTGATTCCACCTCTAGTATTCTCTTAGTATGATGGTACTAATTTATGAGAACAGATCGTGTATCAGAAGGGACTAAAACGTTATGTATAAAGCAATGTAATAACAGTTTCTTCCATCAAGAAACTGCCATCACCCTTTAACTGCCATTTCAAATATATATAACTTCTTGCAACTGTCCTAATTTGATTTCAAATCAATCCAAACATATTAGGATAAGTATTTAAACTTATTTTAAATACAAACTCCAACAAATACGTTTACTTAAGTGTATATGATGTACATACAAGGTTTTCTATGTAATGTCCTGTTTATCAGGCTTTCTAACAATCTCCCACTGAACTTGACATTGCTTAGAAATTGATATGTGCATATACATGTATCAGTTAGCTAAATTGTGCACATTCAGTTTGTATTCCCTGCCTGTTCCAAATTCTGTCAATCATGTTTGTTGTCAAGAATCATAGAACAACACAATGAATCAGAGAAAACATTAGTGTTCCATGATCACATTGCAGCAACCAAAATCACATGAATCATCCTTATTACAGCTGCACTGTAATCAAGCTTAAATCATCATACCATATATGATATAAGCATGCATAATGTAGTACCAAAATATCTAATCATATAGAACTGAAGCAAATTATATTTCACTCGCCTAATATCATGAATCTGCATATTTGCTGTTTATAAACAACAATATGAAATTGTACAACTTAATCATGCAAATACACAATGAAGTGAAAACTCAAGATTGTAATAATATTTAACTGATCATTGTCTGAAAATCCACAAATTGCAATGAGTGAGATACCATCAGACTTCATCACGATTGAAATTGTCCAACACTCCCATATTTTTGGTGTGTCTAATAAAATCAGAAACTGCCAAGGCTTTTGTCAAAGGATCAGCCAATTGATCTTTAGTTCCAATCTTCACTACCTCTCTCTCCTCATCTCTGACACTTTCTCTCACTGCAAAGTATTTCACATCAAAGTTCTTAGAAACTGAAGACCTTTTATTATTCTTTGAAACGAATACCGCAGATGCATTATCACAGTAGATTGTTATAGGCCTTGACACAGATTCTACAATATTTAAGTGAGCAATGAAATTCTTCAACCATAGTGCATGCCCAGTAGCTTCAAAGATGGCAATATATTCTGCCTGAAATGTTGAAGTTGCTGTCAGAGTCTGTTTAGCTGTTTTCCATGAAATTGCTCCTCCAGTCATAACAAATATATAACCTGATGTCTATTTCAAGTCATCTGAATCTGCCTTGTATGATGCATAAGTATAAGCTTTCACTTCAAGTTCTTGATCTTCAATTCTTCTGTAAACTAACATGTGACTTTTGGTTTTCTTCAAATACCTTAATACTTTCTTACCAGCCACCTAATATGCATGACCTACACTTGACTGATACCTTGATAACATATTCACAGCAAAGGATATATCAGGCCTTATACACACTTGAGCATACATCAAACTCCCAACCAATCTAGCATATGGCATGTTCTGCATATTCTTCCTCTCTAATGCATTCTTAGGACATTGACCTTTATGCAACTTGTCTCCTTTTGACATTGGTGACTCTCCTAAATTACAATTCTGCATCCCAAATCTCTGAAGTATTTTATCAACATAATTCTTCTGAGACAAGCCTAAGGCATACTGTTTTCTCTCCCTTGTTATCTCAATCCTGATAGGAGCATTTTAATGCGACGTTTTAACTGCCATTTCCCTACATTTCTTGCGTCATTTCCTTGAAAAATCCCTGTTTGGGAAAGTTTCCATTCTTTGATTGGGAAAGTTCCTCATTGTAGAAAGTTTCCATTTCTGTAGTTTCTATTTCTCATTTTTGGCAAGTTTCCATTCTTAGTTTAGGAAAGTTTCTATTTTTCAATTTTAGAAAGTTTCTATTTTTCATTTTTAGAAAGTTTCTATTTTTCGTTTTAGGAAAGTTTCTATTTTCAGTAATAGTTTCTATTTTCAGGACCTCCGAGCTAAAAAGTGGAAATGAATTCACGAATGGAAAGAGGAGCTTGCGAACGTTAAGACAAGTGAATATGAAACACAGTGGGTCACACAAATGAGCAGAAATGAAGAAATAAGCTTTCCTATTCCAACCAGGAAACCCTGCGAAAAGGAGGAAGGCCTACCAAGCAAGTTTCCAACGCAACCATGAAAAAGAAATGGAAAAATGAAGTGTCTTGACGTTGGAGGATGAAAAGGCTTGAAGTTGAAGCAACAAGGCCCAAGAACTCTATGGATTTGAGTTGGATTTTCGGCAAAATGGATCAAGGCCCATGAAAGCCCATGAAATTAGGGTTTGTGACGCAAAACCTAAACCCTAGGGATGCTTTGCCGTGAAAACCAAAGGGAAGAGAGAAAGTGGCGTGAAAAATCAAGAAGAAAATAAAAGATTACGCAAGAGATTTTCTAAGGTGAAGTTTATGGAAAGAAAAAGTGTGGACATCAAGAAACGAACCAAAAGGCATCTAGATTCATTCCTATATTCCCTAAGAATATTTTGGCCGAAATAAGAGAAGAAAATCAGAAATATATTCAAGGAATTTCGGCAAGAATATATTAGGGAATCATCTTGGAGTTTTGTGATTGGTTGGATGACACACTAGGGCTTACTTGGCAATTTCTCATTGGTGGAAGCTATGTGGAATTATTAATTTAATCCCTTGGAAAATAAACAGAAAATACACGGCTTAGAGGCCAAGCATTGCCATTCCCTATATATACTATGCACCCTAGACGTCTCACATCTTCCCCTAATTCAGAAATCAGTTTATACGCGAAAGCTCTCTCCATTCTCTAGTTCATCTTTTGCGTTTTCAAGCAAGGAAGGAAGAAGCAAGACCCAGCCGTGAGCACTCTCCCATTCCACCTTGAAGCCATCAGGTTTTGAAGCTTGCTTTCAAGTTTCATTAGTTCATCATTCGAGTTCTTCATCACCATCTCCATTCAAGGTGTAATTCAACCTTCTTTCTTGTAATCACTTTTGATTTTCCTTGTTTGATTTCGTTAGAAGTTGTTCTAGTTAACATTGATGTTTGAACAAAGTTTAATTCTGAAATTTTATGATTGATTAAGGATTTTTGATTCTTATGTTGTGATTCCAAAGTTGCTTTTGTGTGATTGTTCGATTGAATTTGCTTAATTGATATCTCTTGTATGTTAATCTTAATTGGTTCGAAACACTTAGGGTTTATGTATGTGATAGGAGTATTTTAATACGACGTTTTAATTGTTATTTCCTCATATTTACTTAGTTATTTCCTTAAATAAATCCTTCTTGTTTAGGAAAGTTTCCATCTTTAGAAAGTTTCTATTTTTAGTAATTTTAATAAAAGTTTCTATTTTCTAGGTACCTTGGAATAAATGGAGCTGAAATGAGCTGACTAGGAATGGAGTTTTCCTGATCCGACTAGGAATCCCAGTCAACGTAAGAATCCTGATGAGGCTAGGAAACCTGAAGGCATTAGGAGACAACATGATGACGTGGGAGATATTTTGGGAGATTAAATCTGATTTTTGCATGGAAAATCAAGAAGATTACGTGGAGAATGTCAAGGGAGAATTTTAAGGAAGAAAAGTTTCAAAACAAGTCCAGATTTGTTCCTCAATTCCCTCAAGATATGTTGGCTGAAATTAGAGAATAAAATCTGCAATTTTAATGTGAAAATCAAGGGGAGGACATTAAGGATAAAGCCATGGAGAGATTTAAGGGAGAAAAGGTCCAAAATGCGTCCGGAGACATTGTCTAGGTTCATGCCTAGATATTTGGCTGAAAATGGTGAATAAAATTAGATAAAATCTTGGGAAATCAGCAATAATATATTTGGAAAGATTATGGAATTATTTTGGAGCTTTTTGATTGGTTGAGTGACATGGCAGAGCTGACGTGGCATTAATTCATTGGTTGGAGCTGTGTGGTGCAACCAGAAAATTCCTTGGAAATTAAATTCATGAAGCCTTGCCTTCCCCTATATATAGCCTCCTCTCTAGATGTTTTAACACCAACCACCACAACACACCACACCACCACAACAACACCAACACACCACACCATCACAACAACACCAACACCATCACACCACCACAATACACCTCTTCATTCAGAAAATTCTCTCCATAACGTCAAGCTTTCTCTCCATTCTCTAGTCTTCAGAAGCTCTACGTCTCAACCAAGGAGGAGAAGAAGTCATGCAATACATCAAGATCCTAACCGCCATCCACCCTTGTGTCGTCCCTAGAAGATTGCTTGCTTTCAAGGATTTTCGAGTTCTTCGTCTCAAGGCCATGTCATCCATCTTTCACGGTGTATTTCATCTTTTTCTTTTGTTTCCTTTGATTGATTTCGTAGAGTTATGAATTCTAGTTAACATGACGTTAAGGGCAAAGTTTAAAGCCCATTTATATGTTTTGAAATAAAGTTGTGATTTCTTTATGTTGATTTATATGTTGCTTATGTGAGATTGCTTAATTGATTTTGGATTATAGAAAACTTTTTCATGTTTATGTTCTTTGGTGGCCAACTTAGGATATATGCATGTAATTGGAGCTAATTTAAGTAGTAAAGGCTTTGGACAAAAGTCGAAATCAATTAAGGAGGATTGCAAATAGGTGAACTTATTCATAACTAGGTTGTGCACTTTGGTTGACATCCTTTCTTTGTTCTTCATGCGTTAAATGTGTTCTTGATTAGCTAGCTTTCTAGACTATAATTGCATGTTCAATAGGATTGATTTAGGTGCTTTCACTTAGATTAATTATTCAAGGAAAGTAAAAAATGGGAAATCGTTTGCTTTCTAACGTTTCACATGGTCAACTTCTTTCTCATGACATAGAAGATCAATTATAGGAATTGTGATTGGATTTCATTCATATGATTGTGGATTTGATCTTTGTTCCTTGCGTTCCACCCTTGTATATATGTTTTTAACTTTCTTTTATTTTATTTATTTTAATTTTCAATTATTAATCCTAAACCCCCTTCTTTATGTTTTCTTTTATATATTTCTATTCTTTGTTTTATTTTTGTAAATAATACTTTATACTTATTTTAATTCTTTAGTTGTTTTTACAATTACAGGTGTACCCTCAATCCCCGGTTAGAACGATCCCTACTTATTCTATGCTACTAATGATATTTTTAGGGTTAAATTATGCGCTTGCTTTTAGCGTGTCAGTATGAGTGGTGCTAGATTTAAAAACATGAATCAACTTATTGTTTTGTGAACTTGAATCGAAAGTAGTAAAGGTTTTAGACAAAAATCGAATTCAATTGAAAAGGATTGCAATTAGATGAACTTTTTCATACTAAGTTGTGCACTTGAGTTGATAGCCTTTCTATGTGCTTCATGCGTTGAACATGTTATGATTGTCTAGCTTTCTAGAGCTTGAATGCATGTTTAATAGGATTAGTCTTGATGCTTTCACTTAGATTAATTAGCATTGAAAGTAAAATATGGGAAATCGTTTGCTTCAAATGTTTCACATGATCAACTCTTTTCACATGACTTGGAAGAACAATGTAGGGTTTAATTCAAATTCAATTATGAACTTAGTTTTGATCTTTGTTTCTTATGTCTCATTCTTGTATTTGTGTTTTTGTTTGTACTTAATTTTTATTCTTTCTTTTAATTTTCGAAAACCAAAACCTAAAACCCCCCTAAATTCGTGAATACTGTTTATGTGTGAATATTATACTTTGTTTTTATTTTAATTGTTTAAATTGTCTTACATTGACGGGTGTACCCTCAATCCCCGGAATAGAACCATCCCTACTTGCTTATACTACTAATGATATTTATAGGGTTAAATTATATGCTTGCTTTGAGCGTATCAATAAATGAATTATAGGTACCAAACTTTAGTTCATTAAAAAATATAGCAGTATGAAGGATTATGGGTAAATGAACATGTCAGACATTACACTTGTATTGACAAATTGAGAAAGCAACATTCGTCAAAAGGAAAAGCAAAACACTATGAAATGAAACAAAAAGAACCCAGATTATTCTACTATGGTCTTTGGCTTTTTTTTTTTTCCTTGTCAATATATCATTTGTATGCCAGTAAAGGGAATGGAAACAATCTTTCAAACAAAGAGAAGCCTTGGAATATTGCAAGAGTATGATGCTACAGATAATAGATTAAATAAAACAAAACTTTAGGATCCTCTGTTATGAGACCATGGGCATTTGGATAGTTCAGTTGAAACTTCCATACCACTAAAACAAAAATGAGACAAGACCAAGATTGGCTACAAGTCATCCTTTGACGATATCATGAACTTGTGGCTCAGAAGCAAAAACTTTCCCTTGCAGCAGGGGCAATTGAAAAACGACCCAGTACTGCAATTATAGTTGTGCTACTTCCAAACTTCTCAATCCCTCTACAGATAATTGCAAACACCAAATTACTAGACCATCTAAACCAACTAGAATGTTACCAATGAATACAAAATTCAGCAAAATAATAAGTGGTGGACACGACTTGGAGTCTTACCCTAAAACATATGAGGAAATTTTCAATCACATAGATGCTATTATGAGATAAACCCAAATGAAATTTGCAATCCGTAACTGTAATCTAAGTAAGAAAATCAAACAATTAACCCCAATTTCACAATTGATATCCATAAACCGAAACCCAAAAACTAAATACAATTTCTCAAAAATCTTCAATCAAATAGATGCTTTCACAGGAAATAAACAATATGAGTAATACCCAAGAGAAAAATCGGACTCCAACCTGAGAAATCAATTGTTCTTGGACTAAAGGAGATGATTTCTCAATGTTCTAAACCTCAAACATGAAGAAGTGAAATGGAAATTGAGTTGAACCAAGATAATAAGAGATGGTATATATTGTTACCTCAAAGCTTTTAGACGATAGATTGAAACATTGAGTCTTGAGCTCAGAGTTTTTCTTTAAGTAGCTAGCATAGAGATAACGAGGCGGCGGAGCTGCGAGAGAGAGAGAGAGAGAGAGAGAGAGAGAGAGAGAGAGAGAGAGAGAGAGAGAGAGAGAGAGAGAGAACGAGAAGAAAAAAGTAAAGTGTTGAAAAGAATAAAAAATCCTTAATAAGATGACGGGCGCGAAACGAAAAGACCGAGAGCGGCAGATTAAAAACAATTGGGCATGGCTTTTAGGACGTTTCTAAACGTCATGGGCTCAAACAATTTTTATGACGTTTCCAAACGCCATTAAAAAACTTTTGGTGACGATTAGGAAAACGCCATAAATTTCAATGACATTTCAAAAACGCCGTTAAAATTTTTAAACTTCTATGGCATTTGCCAAACGCCACAACCATAAGATAACATTTTGGTATCAAATAAACAATGACGTTTCAGTAAAAAAAACGTCATTGAATGTACTTTTCATGACGTTTTTCATAAAATGCCATAAAAAAAATGTCATTAAAAGTACTCTTCCTAGTAGTGGGTTGGTGTCTCATATTGGTCTTCTCCAAAAGTCGTGAGCAATGGAGGGTCACCAAAGGGGATTTCCGTATCTTTTCTCCACATTTAGTTTAGTATAATTATGTAGGTTTTTCTTGGGCCTTCGCCCGGACTTCACTCTCATGCCTAACTCCGACTTGAATTTAGCTTTCGGGCTCACTTTACATCATTAAGGGCAATGTTGGTTTTAATTGTGTGGGTGAGTGATAGGAGCATTTTAATGCGACGTTTTAACTGCATTTCCCTACATTTTTCTGCGCCATTTCCTTGAAAAATCCCTGTTTGGGAAAGTTTCCATTCTTTGATTGGGAAAGTTCCTTATTGTAGAAAGTTTCCATTTTTGTCTTCATTTCTCATTTCTCATTTCTCATTTCTCATTTCTCATTTCTCATTTCTGGAAAGTTTCTATTTTTCATTTTTAGTAAGTTTCTATTTTTCATTTTTAGAAACTTTCCATTTCTCAATTTTAGAAAGTTTCTATTTTTCAAATTAGGTAAGTTTCCATTTTTCATATTAGTTTCTATTTTCAGGACCTCCGAGCTAAAAAGTGGAAATGAACGCACGAATGGAAAGAGGAGCTTGCGAACGTCAAGACAAACAAATATGAGAAGAACTGGGCCACACATTTGAGCAGAAATGAAGAAATAAGCTTTCCTAATCCAACTAGGAAACCCTGCGAAATGGAGGAAGGCTTCCCGAGCAAGTTTCCAACGCAACCATGAAAAAGAAATGGAAAAATAATGAGTTTTGCGTTGGAAGATGAGAAGACTTGAAGTTGAAGCAACGAGGCCCAAGAACTCTTTGGATTTTCGGCAAAATGGATCAAGGCCCATCAAAGCCCATGAAATTAGGGTTTGTGACGCAAGAAGTAAACCTTAGGGATGTGTTGCCGTGAAAACCAAAGAGAGGAGAGAAAAGTGGCGTGAAAACCAAAGAGAGGAGAGAAAAGTGGCGTGAAAATCAAGAAGAAAATAAAAGATTACACCAAGAGATTTTCTAGGGTGAAGTTTAAGGAAAGAAATCAAGAAAAGCACCAAATGGAGTCTAGATTCATTCCTAGAAACCCTAAGTATATTTTGGACGAAAATACAAGAAGAAAATCAGAAAATATTCAAGGTATTTCGGCAAGAATATATTAGGGAATCTTCTTGGAGTTTTATGATTGGTTGGATGACACACTAGGGCTTACTTGGCAATTTCTCATTGGTGGAAGCTATGTGGAATTATTAATTTAATTCCTTGGAAGAAAATCAGAAATTCACGGCTTGGAGACCAAGCATAGCCGTCCCCTATATAAACTCCACAACCCTAGACGTCTAAAACAGCCCCCCATAATTCAGAAAATTCTCTCTACGCGCGAAAGCTCTCTCCATCCTCTAGTGCATTCAACGTTTCAAGCAAGGAAGAAGAAGAAGAAGAACCAAGCCGTGAGCATCATCATCCATTCTCCACCTTGAAGCTTGCTTTCGAGATTCAAGACTCCATACGTTTTACCTTTCATCCCCATCTCCATCTCACGGTGTAATTCAACCTCTTTCTTTGTAATCTTGTTTGATTTCGTTGGAATTGTTCTAGTTGACATTGATGTTTGAACAAGGTTTTAATTCTGAA
This sequence comes from Rosa chinensis, assembly GCF_002994745.2. Lineage (NCBI taxonomy): Eukaryota > Viridiplantae > Streptophyta > Magnoliopsida > Rosales > Rosaceae > Rosa > Rosa chinensis. Next base: position 172,692 of record NW_020126830.1, on the reverse strand, counting down.
ATTTTATGATTGAATGAAGATTTCGAATTCTATGTTGTGATTCCATAGTTGCTTATGTGAGTTTGTTCGATTGAATTTGCTTTACAGAAAACTTTTATATGTTTATGTTCTTTGGTGGCCAACTTAGGATATATGCATGTAATTGGTGCTAGATTTAAGAACATGAAATCAACTTTTTGTTTTGTGTAACTTGAATCAAAAGTAGTAAAGGTTTTGGACAAGAATCGAATTCAATTGATGAGGATTGCAAATAGATGAACTTTTTCATACTAGGTTGTGCACTTGAGTTGATAGCCTTTCTATGTGTTTCATGCGTTGAACATGTCATGATTGACTAGCTTTCTAGGGCTTGATTACATGTTTGATAGGATTAGTCTATGTGCTTTCATTTAGATTAATTAGCATTGAAAAGTAAAATATGGGAAATCGTTTGCTTTCTAACGTTTCACATGATCAACTCCTTTCTCATGACTTGGAAGAACAATGTAGGGTTTATTCGAATTCAATCATGAACTTAGTTTTGATCTTTGTTTCTTACATTTCATTCTTGTATTTGTGTTTTTGTTTATACTTTGTTTTAATTCTTGTTTTTAATTTTCGAAAACCAAAACCTAAAACCTCCCCTAAATCGTAAATTGTGTTTATATTATGTGAATATTATACTTTGTTTTATTTTAATTGTTTATATTGTCCTACATTGACAGGTGTACCCTCAATCCCCGGAATAGAACGATCCCTATTTGCTTATACTACTAATGATGTTTAAAGGGTTAAATTATATGCTTGCTTTGAGCGTATCAATTTTTGGCGCCGTTGCCGGGGATTGAAAAATCACTTGTTGCATTGTGAATATTGTTGTTTTCGTAAATATTATATATATGTTCATATTGTGATCGAAATTTAGTAAAGTAAATACTTAGGTTGTTATTTATATTATTGAATACGAGTTTTATTGTGAGTTGTAAATTAAAGAAGGAATAGGTGAAGTCGTGTTTATTAATATTGACCTAAACCCCTTATTGGTACCTAGTTCAGGTCCCTTAAGGTTGAGGGCGGTTTTTATTAATATTCATTGAACTGTCTTCACACCTAGGACCTTTTTCATCTAAGTAAGTATAGCCTATGTGGGATGGTGTCTAGGAAGGGGACAACGATCATGACGGTTTTTGAATCCAGAAGTGCTTACAAATGGGCTTAGCTCATGCCAAAATGGATTTTGTCTCTCGTGTTCGTCCTCCCCTACCTGGCCATTTCAGTAAGGTTGCCCAAAGGATGTAGGAGGGACTTTGTGTCGAGACAATTATACTTGGGCCGCACGTCCCCTTGATTTACCACTTGGAATTTAATTTGATATCAATGATATTTATAGCAAAAGAAATTGTTGTGATACACTAAGATATATTGGATTAAACATAGTCTTGAGAAGGGTAGCTGTTTCAGTCCCATTGCACATTGAGACTCCCTGTTCTCGTACCTAAGTGTTGAAATAATTGTAAATAAAAGAAAAGAAAAGATAGAATTGTACATGATTTTCGTGAATAGTGAAAAACATGGTTTAGGAGAGTATAAATTTTATTATAAGTTTTTGACCATAATGGAATAGGTGAAGGACTTTGTCTTTAACATTAGTCTTGCACCCTTCTCTCTCATGTGGCGCACCTTAGTAGCATAGGGTGTCTAGGTTGATTGGATATGAGAAGTGCTAGCAAAGGGTCTCGTCCCCTGCTAAACAAGTGAGCTGAGCTCCGCCAAAATCATTCATCTGCTACCTGGCTCTGTGTGAAAAGAGTTACCAAAAGATTGAGGAGGGCGACTAGTATTAAGGGTCGAGCCCTTGGGCCGCACGTCTAAACTTTGGTTAAGGATTTATAATGAGATTCATGCTTTTATTAATTATTTATTTCACACCCTAACTAAAATTTGTACATATATGTGACACTTTATTGTGTGGAAATTTTGTACATTATACTTTTCTTTATACTTGTAAAAATCGTGAATAGTAAATTGTGAATAGTATCGTGAATAGTGACGTTTTATTGTATAAATCATTATTTTGTATTTCTTTTATTGTATAGTCACTAACTTTATTAAATGGAGGTACAAGTCTAGGCTGAAAGACTATAAACATTAAGCGCTGCTTGGGAGGCAACCCAATTCAGAAGTAGTTGTGAAGGAGTCTACACACGCAGATTTGATTTCTCCTTCCCTATTTCTCTTTCTTTTCATGTTTTCGTTTTGAATTTAGTAGGTCTTTTCGTAAATCTCAACCCTATGTGCTTATGTGTTCATTGCATGCTTATGATTGATTACATTGAGGACAATGCAATATTTAAGTGTGGGGGAAGGGATTTATACTTTTGTTTTGAGTCATATATATTGAAAAATTTAAAAAAAAATTGAAAAAAAATGTCAAAAATCATAAAAATTTCGTTGCTTTTATTGAGTCTTTGTCTTTTGTTTTTGTTTTTGAGTCATAGGATGCCCTTTCAACTGTCTAGGATGATTCTATATCTCTGAAATTATGGCTAAAAGAGAATCACAAAATTGAGATGACTTTAAAATGGTATTCTTTGGTTAATTAAGATATATGAAAAATATGTGCCTTGTAGTGGATATGGATTTCGTGACTTTGGTACAGAAATATGAGCATGTTAAGATGAGTTTTGATTCATAAAAACCCATGTGAGATAATTGAGCCCATGTCCCTTTTTCTTGGAGTGATAATTGAAAATATATTCTTATTTTCTTGGCGATGTTTTGATGATCTCATTATTCTTTCATTTGATTGACTACTTGCCATAGATTAATTTTGATGGACTAGAGAATGCTAGAATTCACTCTTGTGCTTGTTGAGACGTTTTATCAATACATGGCCCTGATTCTGGAAAGGATAGAGGCACCCTAGGAATCATCACCATTGCCAAATAAACCTGTGTCCCTAATTGTGCCCGTCGTGGGACTCCCTTAGTAAAACCCCTTTGAGCCTACATTAAGCCTTTTCTTTCGTCACCCTTAAAAATCTTTAACCTAAACCTTAGTATAGCTATAACCCTACCCTTTGTTCTAAGAACTTAGTGGAGCTAAACTGAGACTTTACTTGAAGATTTTTGGCGTCCATAATGAAGAATAAGAAGAGGTAAAAACTCAAGTGTGGGGGTAGACTTGTCCATGAAAGAAAGAAAAAAAAAAAAATGTGTGAAAAAGCCGAGAAAAAGAAAGTGAAAAAGAAAAAGTGTACGGCTAGAAAACAAAAAGAAAGAAAAAGATGAAATATCTATGGATTTTAGTCCCCCATACTTGGTGAGTTTGGAGTTTACTTTGAATTGAAGGCCCATTACAGAAAAATTTGGCCTTTGTCCAACTCATTAGTAACCAAAGGAAGTTTAGAGTGAAGTTAGGGCCCAACATGAAGACATTAGGCCCCTTTATAACGCCCCCATGGGATAGTGACGTTTTTGCATACTTGGTGGAGTTCTAGAAGTCTCTCTACATTTACATAAGCTCTACTAGGTTTTTAGGACACTTTGTTAAATTCCTTACCCTTCGTTTCTTTAAACCTTGAGCCATGGCCCCATTACAACCCTTGATAAGACCTTCTTGATCCTTAAGATGGGACAGCCCTTGATGTGGAGATGAGTTACAAGAGTTGAACCTATGGCTTGGGTCCATCTGTGCAAGTAGTTAATATCCTTCATGAGATCTTTAAAAGAAAATTATACATGTGCTTTCGTTTCTTGCATTATGTGATACACTTGCTATCTTTCACATATACTTGAGTGTATAAGCTTTTAAGCATTGCCATGATCTGAGAGAAGAAAGAGTGGATATACTTTGTGAGGATTTGAATCATACTTGTTTGAAGCATGCTTAACAGAAACCATCACCATTGTTCCAACCAAGTCCTACTTGTGTATATGTAACTTATGTGTTTTAATTAACTCTCGAATGCTTAAACATTGATTCTTGGTGAAGTGCTAATCTTGGTGTTATGAAAGTAAGAGATTGCTGAGACAAAAAGTTAAAGGGCAATAGAGTCTGTTATGTGTCGAGTCTTTAATTTTTGTTGAGTCGTAGTCGTGTCTGTGTTGTGATTTTGCTAAGGGACTAGCAAAAGCTAAGTGTGGGGGAATTTGATAGGAGCATTTTAATGCGACGTTTTAACTGCATTTCCCTACATTTTTCTGCGCCATTTCCTTGAAAAATCCCTGTTTGGGAAAGTTTCCATTCTTTGATTGGGAAAGTTCCTTATTGTAGAAAGTTTCCATTTTTGTCTTCATTTCTCATTTCTCATTTCTCATTTCTCATTTCTCATTTCTCATTTCTGGAAAGTTTCTATTTTTCATTTTTAGTAAGTTTCTATTTTTCATTTTTAGAAACTTTCCATTTCTCAATTTTAGAAAGTTTCTATTTTTCAAATTAGGTAAGTTTCCATTTTTCATATTAGTTTCTATTTTCAGGACCTCCGAGCTAAAAAGTGGAAATGAACGCACGAATGGAAAGAGGAGCTTGCGAACGTCAAGACAAACAAATATGAGAAGAACTGGGCCACACATTTGAGCAGAAATGAAGAAATAAGCTTTCCTAATCCAACTAGGAAACCCTGCGAAATGGAGGAAGGCTTCCCGAGCAAGTTTCCAACGCAACCATGAAAAAGAAATGGAAAAATAATGAGTTTTGCGTTGGAAGATGAGAAGACTTGAAGTTGAAGCAACGAGGCCCAAGAACTCTTTGGATTTTCGGCAAAATGGATCAAGGCCCATCAAAGCCCATGAAATTAGGGTTTGTGACGCAAGAAGTAAACCTTAGGGATGTGTTGCCGTGAAAACCAAAGAGAGGAGAGAAAAGTGGCGTGAAAACCAAAGAGAGGAGAGAAAAGTGGCGTGAAAATCAAGAAGAAAATAAAAGATTACACCAAGAGATTTTCTAGGGTGAAGTTTAAGGAAAGAAATCAAGAAAAGCACCAAATGGAGTCTAGATTCATTCCTAGAAACCCTAAGTATATTTTGGACGAAAATACAAGAAGAAAATCAGAAAATATTCAAGGTATTTCGGCAAGAATATATTAGGGAATCTTCTTGGAGTTTTATGATTGGTTGGATGACACACTAGGGCTTACTTGGCAATTTCTCATTGGTGGAAGCTATGTGGAATTATTAATTTAATTCCTTGGAAGAAAATCAGAAATTCACGGCTTGGAGACCAAGCATAGCCGTCCCCTATATAAACTCCACAACCCTAGACGTCTAAAACAGCCCCCCATAATTCAGAAAATTCTCTCTACGCGCGAAAGCTCTCTCCATCCTCTAGTGCATTCAACGTTTCAAGCAAGGAAGAAGAAGAAGAAGAACCAAGCCGTGAGCATCATCATCCATTCTCCACCTTGAAGCTTGCTTTCGAGATTCAAGACTCCATACGTTTTACCTTTCATCCCCATCTCCATCTCACGGTGTAATTCAACCTCTTTCTTTGTAATCTTGTTTGATTTCGTTGGAATTGTTCTAGTTGACATTGATGTTTGAACAAGGTTTTAATTCTGAAATTTTATGATTGAATGAAGATTTCGAATTCTATGTTGTGATTCCATAGTTGCTTATGTGAGTTTGTTCGATTGAATTTGCTTTACAGAAAACTTTTATATGTTTATGTTCTTTGGTGGCCAACTTAGGATATATGCATGTAATTGGTGCTAGATTTAAGAACATGAAATCAACTTTTTGTTTTGTGTAACTTGAATCAAAAGTAGTAAAGGTTTTGGACAAGAATCGAATTCAATTGATGAGGATTGCAAATAGATGAACTTTTTCATACTAGGTTGTGCACTTGAGTTGATAGCCTTTCTATGTGTTTCATGCGTTGAACATGTCATGATTGACTAGCTTTCTAGGGCTTGATTACATGTTTGATAGGATTAGTCTATGTGCTTTCATTTAGATTAATTAGCATTGAAAAGTAAAATATGGGAAATCGTTTGCTTTCTAACGTTTCACATGATCAACTCCTTTCTCATGACTTGGAAGAACAATGTAGGGTTTATTCGAATTCAATCATGAACTTAGTTTTGATCTTTGTTTCTTACATTTCATTCTTGTATTTGTGTTTTTGTTTATACTTTGTTTTAATTCTTGTTTTTAATTTTCGAAAACCAAAACCTAAAACCTCCCCTAAATCGTAAATTGTGTTTATATTATGTGAATATTATACTTTGTTTTATTTTAATTGTTTATATTGTCCTACATTGACAGGTGTACCCTCAATCCCCGGAATAGAACGATCCCTATTTGCTTATACTACTAATGATGTTTAAAGGGTTAAATTATATGCTTGCTTTGAGCGTATCAGTGAGGGCTCGGGCGCCCCTTGTGTGGGTGAGGGCTCGGGCGCCCCTTGTAAAAAAAAAAAAAAAAGATAGCTTTTTGTAATTAGAATTTTAGTGGTTAATGCCTTTTCCAACCCCAATGACGAGACATGGACTTAAATTGTTATGATTGTGGATAGATTGAGCATGATCTAGGACTTTGAATTTGTTTTGTGATTAAGTGTATATGTGATCTATGCTTGATTATATGTGTGCTCATAGCTTATGTTAGGTTCGTTCATCATAGTTAGAGAAGCATATAGATTATTCGATTAACTTGCATGCCTTATTTGTGAGCTTTTGAGCCTAATATCTATAGTATATGCATTGTTCATTCACTTATTCTTTCATGTGTGTACAATTTCATGACATTGCGTATCTAGAACTTGCTTGAGACCTCTCGAGACTACTTTTCGCTTACAACGGGATAGAAAAGATTGAGGCAATTAGGCTTAATACCACCATGGCCAAAGAAGCATGTGCCCAAAAATGTTTCCCACTAGATTGCCACTTTGAGCCTATTTATATTTTTAGCTTTTTTGTTCATTCGCACCACAAATCTCTACCTAGCCTAAACACTTTTATCCTACCCTTTCATGATAGTTGGTGAAGCGATTCGAGAGAATGATTTTATGTTTGAGTGCTTCAAAAGAAAAGAAAAGTCAAAAGTGAGAGGTTACAAAAGAACAAGTGTGGGGGTGACTGAATTTTGTATAGAAAAGAAAGTTTTGAAAAAGTAAAAAAAAAAAAAAAGTCAAATAGAAGAAAATCCAAAAATAGAAATAAAGTAAAGTATTATATATAGTTTAGTGTGGGTTGTACATCGGGATTAGAGTGAGTGACATAGCATTCGAAAGCAAAAGTCATATATCTCTGCAAGAGAGAGTCGCTTCATGAGCTTCTATGGACTTTGTATTTCCTTATCTTTCATTTCTATGGATATCACATGCATATACTTGAGCATCTATCACATGTGCATCTTAATCGCCTTACAAATTCAAAAATCTTATGTTGTGCTTACATCTATTTCATGGTCATCTACATAATTAGTTCTCCGAGGGTTATGGTTGGAAAGGCTAATACTACACTACCTGTATGTTTGTGAGTTATTCGATTTTCGGATTTTATTTCATTTAGTTTGCTTGAGGACAAGCAAAATTCAAGTGTGGGGGTGTGATTGCACGCATTTCTATGTATGTAATTGTATCTAAAACACTAGAATTAAGTTAATCCTCAAGTAAATTATTATGTAATTAATCTATTTTTTATTTATTTTGTAGTAAATAAGCGGAGTTGTGAATTTCGGAAGAAGTTGTGCAAAAATGGAGCAATTTGGAGTTTCTAACAAAAAGACAAAATAGCCAACGCGGGTCAACCCATAGTCAAAGCCATCAAAAGAGCGGAATTCAATTGCCGCCAATAGTATATGCGGAATCACATTGAGAAGGGAGAAGAAGAAGAAGAAAGATAAAGAAAAAGGAAAAGGAAAGAGAGCGAGAAAATATATATATATATATATATATATATATGATTTTGCTGACCATTCCCTCTATCTCATGCATCTTTCTTTTCTTTCTCTCCTCCTCTCATAAGCTGACACGTCAGCTTAGCCTATCCTTTCTTTCCTCTTTCTCGACAACACCAGCCACTACAATTAATATCAATCTCATTCTTCCTCTTCATAACACCACCAGACCCATTAATTCCAATTCCAATTTTTCCTTCTCCTACAACACCGAACACACCTCTCATCAAAATCTCTTCCTTCTCCATTTTTCCATTCTCCTCACCAAGATCTACACCTCCTCACTAAGATTCATTCTTCTCATCTTTTCTTCTCCTCACCAAGATCCACACTTCCTCACTAAGATCCACCTCACCAAAATTCCATCTTCTCATCAATTTCACAAGATTCAAAGGATAAACACTTCAAACATAAGGGGTTTAATCACTACTTGGGTAAAAGGGAGAAATTATAATTCCAAGGTTTGTTATGTTTGCTTTTTAGCATTTGTAACTTGTCTTGGTTGTTCTCCCTCTTCTATACCTTTTCCTCTTTTGTTTGTATGAAATTGATGGAATTGATGATGTATATATTTATGGGTAGTGAGTAGAGATTTTGTTGGGGATTAGGGTTATGTGCCCTAGCCCAAATTTTATGTAAAGGATGCCTATTTTAATGTCATGATGCAATTTAATTTGATGGATGCTTATATCAATTTTTGTTGGGTTGAAATACATGCCTAGGAGCCTAGTCAACTCTATGGTATGTATTTTGAGCATGTCTAGGAAGGAGTTAGAGGCTTGACCTCATCTAATTCCTAAGCTAGAACCCTTAATTTGGTATTGTAGGGGTTATAAGCATGGTGATTTACACCCGCCGCGTGATTGCGAGGGTGAATCGCTTAATGGTCTAATTCTTGTGCTTTATGCCAATTAGAGTGATTTAGAAACCCTTGAACCGGCTCTAGCTCTCTCTAATTGAGCACTACTAGAAAAACACAATTTAAGGACACTGAAACTGTGTCCTTAAATACATACAAGGACTCTTTTTTAGAGTCCTCTATCCAGCAGTCATTATAAGTCTCAAACAAGGACACTGAAAACGTGTCCTCTTTTCTATACGAGGACACAGTTTGTGTGTCCTTAAAGCTCTAGATGCAGTGTCCTTAAATCCATAAGAGGACACCTAAATTGCATCCTTATATCTTCTAATAGGTGTCCTCTATTCTATACTAGGACACACAAACTGTGTCCTAAAAGCTCTGAAAATGGAGTCCTTAAAACCATAAGAGGACACAAAAAATACACTCATATGTGTCCTTAAAACTAAAACAGGACACTTAAAAGAGTCATAGAGGACATTTAAAACGTGTCCTTAAAACTTGTAAAAAACCCAAAAAAAAAAAAATTTATTAATAATAAAAGGAAGCTTTCTCCAATTGTACACCCCTCAAAATACACCACCAAATGCAATATTAACTGAATCAAAATACACCATATGCAAACAAATTTATAAAGTATAACAAATTACAGTTCAACAATTCTAGTCAAGTAAATCAATGTCCTGCACCTTGTCGGTTTATAGTTGCTTAATCTGCTTCCCAATATCTTCAATTATAACCTGATAAATATAGCACAAACCAATATCAAGTACATATTAACACTCCTGGAGCGTACTTGTGAAGACAAATACAACACAATGAGGTTATGAACATTAAAGATGAAACTGGAGCGTACTTGCCATTCAGTCTGTCCTTCCGCATTTTTTGTCTACAGGCTTTAGAATGAAACACATTGCACGATCCGGACCTCAGACTGTGATGGAAACAGTACAGATAATTCAAAATTGCATCATCAAGAAGAGAGATCGATGGAAAAACTACATGGGACATGATGAATACAACTTTTATCTCACATCAATAAAAATCAAATAAAAAAAACTCAAAAACTGTACATGGGTAGTAATATACAAATTTATGTTTCACAGGTCAGTAAGAAATAAGAATAGAACTGAAAATATAGGTACCATTTGTTCAACCCAGTTTTCTTGAGAATCTCGAAATTTCTAAATAAGCCATCAATGCCCACTAAGATGATAACAACAACAAAAAATGAGTTCTTTCTTGAAACAAAGATACTTATAATAATTATTATACTCATTTTCTTGAAACAAAAATGAGTATAATAATTATACTCAAATGAAAGGAAAACCGCATTTAAGTTGGTTAGTGTACTTGCATCAACATCTCCATACTTAAAGATTCCCACAGGAAAATGACCTATTTGAAAATGCGCAAAACAGAAATGAGATGCCTTTATATACAAACATCACAGCAATGTCATCCTCTTAGTCACACACACATGAAAACAATACCTCAAAACTGAACTGAAAATGGAGAACACAGAAAAATACTCACAGGCACACCGAAACAGAAACGAATACTTGACAACTGGAATTCAACGATTTCCCATATCTAATTACACAAAGCTGAGCTTAAATGTCAACCCTCACAAAACCTACAAAGAAAAATATCGTTCACCCACAAAACCAAAGTCAAAAGTGCATGCATCGAATTCAAAACTAACCAACAAAGGTCTAGATAGCAAAAACACCTATGAAAGGCGGTGTTTTTTGCCGAGCCTCTGACTAATCTATTCATGACAAATAGAAATATTAAAGGGGATCCATATTGAAGCACACTGAAATATTAAAGAACACAATGATGTAAGACACTACAACAGAAATGCCAATTTGCGAGGAACAAATTTGTCGCTGAAAACTGAGATTTCCTCGCCGTAGTGTTTTCGCGAGGAAAATATTTTTGTCACCAGTTCCTCGCGGTAGGGTGGTCAAGAAAAGTTTCCGCGAGAAAAATACTATTTCCTCGCCAATCCCTTTTCGCGATGAATATATTTTTTTTCTCGCCTTTATTTTTTAGCTACAATTTTTTTCCTCGCCTAAACTCATAATTTTTTCTCACTAAAAATTTTTGAAGGCCAGAAAATAGTCGTTAAATATATTTCCCGATAAAATAAATTTCATCGCTAAAGTATTATTTCCTCGCTAATGATATGTAAATAATTTAGAAATTATAAATAATAAAAAAATTGAAAAAATATTCCTCGCCAAAAGTACTCAATGACGAGGAAATTTACATTTGTTGATATACGTTATATGGTGTATTCCTCGCCAAAGGTACTCAATGACGAGGAAATTTACATTTGTCGATATAGGTTATATGGTGTATTCCTCGCCAAAGGTACTCAATGACGAGGAACTTTACATTTGTCGATATAGGTTATAAGGTTTATAGTGAGGAAATTTACTTTTGTCGTTGTAGGTTGTATTTGCTATAGCAAGGAAATTTACTTTTGTCGTTGTAAGTTGTATAGTCTATAGCGAGGAAATTTATCTTTTGTCGTTATAGGTTGTATAGTCTATAGCGAGAAATTTTACTTTTGTCGTTGTAAGTTGTATAGTCTATAGCGAGGAAATTTACTTTTGACGTTGTAGGTTGTATAGTCTATAGCGAGGAATGTTACTTTTGTCGTTTTAGGGTGTATAGTCTATAGCGAGAAATCTTACTTTTGTCGTTGTAGGTTGTAGTCTATAGCGAGAAAATTTACTTTCCTCGCTGTAGATACTATATTCTATAGCGAGGAAATTTACTTTTTGTCGTTGTAAATTGTATAACTTATAGCGATGAAATTTACTTTCATCGTTGTACATATTATAATCTTTAACGAGGAAATTTATTTTTGTCGTCATAAGTTGTGTATTGTATAGCGATGAAATTTATTTTCATCGTTATACATTCTATAGCCTATAGCGAGGAAATTCTTTTTCGTTACAATTGATTGTTTATTACGAGAAAAATGTTGACAATACATATGATTTTGTCACCAATTGTTCTCTACCATATTACATGAAAATAATCAAACCAATATAAAATAAACAAATTGAAATAATCAAACCAATATAAAATCTCATAATAATAAAACCAAAGTAACAATCAAAGTGTTTCCTAACATAAGGAGTAACAAAAATAGTCTAAAACCAATAACAAAATCAAGATGATGTAAAAAAATTATTTCTCCATGTTTAAGTTCTCTAATAAAGATACTAACTTGATGGATGTTGCCTAGAAAAGTTAGCCATGAACTCCTCAAACTTTTTGGCTTGCTCCTCCAATCTTTGGATCACCTCATTTTGTGCATCAATCTTTTGTTGTTGAGTCCCTACAAGGTGTTGGGTCTCTTGAAGCTGTTCTTGCAACTCTTTGTTCTTTTCAGACATTTCATTTATAGACGAATGAGAGACTCTTGATGGTGGAGGTCTAGGGCCAAAACCACAACCCTTGATGTAGCCTGATTTGACTCCGAGGACTTTTGCACAAATTTCATCATCTGTCATTGTCTGAGTTCCATCAGGTTGAGTTGTCTCAGTTCGCATCTTAATCATTTCATCCTACAATAAAAAATATATACAATTAGATATGATATGCAATTTCTCAATTACAACCTGATCAATTTAATCATATTTAGGGAATTTATATTAATTTCACCTATGGTCATGGTCAACATATATACATTATAGAACTTTTTTCCATACGTATGCATCATTAACAACTTACTTACCCACTTTGCTTTTGCTCCCAAGTCCCAACCTTTTTTAGTGCTTTTGTACTCTGTTTCAAAGCGATCAATTGCACCTTGCATCTCTCCAGTCTGTGCTGCCTATTGCATTCAAACATATTCTTTTAACATCTACAAATATATATTGAAGCTATAAATTTATTAACAAAATTTATAAATATCTTACAATTTGCTCTTGGTGAGACATAAATGACTTTGACCCAGCTTTGTGGTGATGTGTCAGCTTTGACCTATTTATAGCATTCTTCTCTGAACGAATCTGAAAATTATTATGAAATATCCAACAGTTAGTTGTAATCTGAATAAAAATGAAAACTAAGATAACAAAAAAGTGAACTGTGTTGAAAAATAGTTTAAAAAAATAAACAATATTGTACCTGAAACTTCTCACTAGAAAAACGAGCACAGAGAAACTCCCATTCTTCCTGAGTCTTGACATCATCGTGTTTGTTTTCAATTGCTTCCTCGATTGTTGAAAATTTCTCAAAATGTTTCTTCAACTTATAACGAAAATTACAAAATACAGTCTGACATGTTGTAATTACATATCTCTCGACCCAAAGGAGAGACATGTCAATGTCAAACTTGTTCTGCATATAAATAATTTCATGTCAAACAAAACATTTAATTAAAGTAATCAATGTAAACTTACATTTTAGAAAAACAAACTATCACTCACCGTTATTCTTTTAACCAACTTATCCACGTCAATTTTCGGAATCTTCTTCCATTTTTCCACATTTAGTGGGGCATGGTTTCGAACTGTGAAACCAATTTCATTGGCCAACATTTCAGCATATGGGCCTGTAGGCCTACCATTTTGTTCAGTCAGAGTGACAGGTATTTTAGCATTCAATTGAGAAAGCACTTTATCTGCATTCACTCCTCTTGTCTTTCCCCGCACCTTTTTTGTTGGACCTTTAACATAATTCTTAATTAATGTACACAAATATATTTAGTTCTCAAAATATAACAATATATATATAATATTGTATATACCTGTAGGAGGGTCTTGATTACTGGCTGACATCACATTATCATTTTGCTCTTCAGTTGTAACATTTATCAATGGCTGATCATTAGCAGTTTGATGCTGAAGACGTGAACTAATTCTGACCCCTGTCATTATACATATAATTTAGGTATACCCTTCTAATTTGCAATTCATGAAAACAAAATTGCATTTCGCTCTCTTTTCCCTATACTTCTTAGTACATAAATAATTAAAGTGATAAAAATTGAATTCAAGAAGACTGCAATACTACTTACCAGTAGTAGTTCGTTCTGTAGTGGTACCAATAGCAGAATTGAGTCCATCTTCTACATAATTTTCGCATGACTGATTAGTAGTTTGCACACGAGAGCGTTTACTCATTGCACTACCTGTTATTACACACATGTTAAATTAATTAATATGAGTCAAATAAATAAGTTAAATCTAACTTTTTGTAAATATTGTTGTAGCAAAACAAAATTGAAGAATTACCTGAAGTAGAACGGGATCCATTTGGACATGGCTGATCAGTAGTTTGCACACGAGAACGTTTACTCGGTGCATTACCTGTTGTTATACATACATGTTAAATTAAATTATTAATCAATCAATCAGCTAAATGAATTATAAACTTATAAAAAAAAACAAAATACAATACGTACCAGTAGTAGGCTTTTGGATGTTAGACACATTGGAACGGCGCATCTTGTGACTACTATTATAAAAATACAAAATCAACAAATAACAAACTTCTCTGTCAAAAAAGAAAAAAAAAATCTATAACGATAGATAAGAAAGCAGTAGCCAAAGAGGCATTTATAAACCTCAAATAAATATAAATAGAATAATTACCACTACAATTTGTCATTATAAATCTCAATCCCAAAACGTCACAGATTATAATAAGGTTTAGTCCATAAAAAAAAATGAATAACAAAAAATTAATATTAAGCTATATTATAAACTAATCACTATCTTCATCGCTTGAAATGATTTCTTCTTCATCACCGTCTTCAATATCATATTCTTCTTCTTCAATATCATTGCTTATGAAATTATCGCTCCTACCATCGTTCATCCATTCATTGTTCACAATATTTGAAGCAATAACATCCGGCTCAATATCGTCCAAATGCAATTCAGGAGTTTCAAGACCCTCTTCTTGAACAAACCACTGAATATCATTAAACTCATCTTGTTGATAAACATCATTTGCCACAGGATCAACACCATCCTCATCTACCTCTTCATTGGCATCCTCAACCTCTGGAACATCCCACACATGTCTCAATTGCACCTTTTGTACGACTTTCCAGTGAGAACCCAACTTATAATCATCAAGATAAAATACTTGTTGTGCTTCCGTAGTAAGTATAAAGGGTTCATCATCATACCAGGTACTGCTTGTATTAATGCTAGTAAGATTATAATCATATCGTATCATTCTCCTCCTTTCGTCCCTACTTGATTCGTCGGTGTTGAACCATTTACACTTAAATAAGAAGACCTGATTCATATCTAAGTACGTTAACTTCACAATACTTAGCAAAACACCATAATAATCATGACTTCCACCAGTGAAAACTCCAGAAACATATACCCCACTATTTTGTGTGGTTCGATGATCGTCAAGATCTTTTGTATGAAATCGAACTCCATCAACAATACAACCAGTGTATGTATGAACACGTAAATCCGGTTTACAAGCCAGAGAATAAAGCTTATCAGTTGCATCCACCAATCCACTTTCTCTCATGTTAGTTATCTATGAATGACATTAACAAAATTTAACATATTTATAAAAATATAATACAAAGTTCCTATTTAAAATTGAGCATGGATAACTTACTCGTTTCTCAAACCAAGTAGGAAACTCTTCTTCTTGTCTTTTATATAGGTTGGCATTACTTATTTGCCTCAACTCATCTTCATGTTCCCTACATGTGTAAATTAGACAATTAAATATCTAATTTGATTTAAAAAAATTGAACCTAATAAACATAAATGCACAAAGGACACTCACTTGAGATAAGGTTGCACCTCCTCACAGTTGTATAGCACATACCAATGAGCTTTATCCACTTCCTTCCGGTCCAGTAATATATATTCTTTTCCACTAAATGGACGAACTTTTTGAGAGAACACCGATAAATCACTGTCTACTTGGTCATGTTCTACATCAACATTCCGTTCTGCTTGATTGAAACGGGTTTCAATCTCACGAAAATACATAGAACAGAATGTAACTGCTTCATTAACAATATATGCTTCTGCAATAGAACCTTCAGGTCGAGCTTTATTTGTAACATACTTTTTATATGTTCCCAAATTCCTCTCAATAGGATACATCCACCGAAAGGTAACAGGACCTCCAAGCATAGCTTCACGAGGTAAATGAACTGCCAAGTGAACCATTACATCAAAAAAGGCCGGTGGAAAAATTCTCTCTAATTTGCACAGTATCAAAACTATCTCTTTCTCCATTCTTTCCAAGTCGGATACTTTTAAAGTTTTCGCACATAATTGTTGGAAGAAAATGCACAGCTCAACAAGTGCAGTGCACACATCCTTGTCCAAATACGAACGAATACCAACAGGGATGAGACGTTGAAGTAAAACATGGCAATCATGACTTTTTAGTCCATGTATCTTTCCATCGACAATGTTCACATTTCTACAGATGTTGGCAGCATACCCATCAGGATATTTGACAAATTTAAGAAACTTACAGAAAAGTCTACGATATTCCAATTTCAGCACATATCTGGCATGGGGCTTCTTTAATTTATTACCTTGACGTTTGAGATGCAATCCCTTCCTTATCTTCCTATCTGCCAAGTCTAAACGAGCCTTTTTTGTGTCTTTTGTTTTTCCATCAATATCCAACAAAGTTCCAATGACACTATCACATATATTTTTTTCAACATGCATCACATCAATATTATGTCTCAACCTAAGCTTTGACCAGTACTCTAACTCAAAAAGAATACTCTTTTTGGTCCAATTTAGCTCATGAGGCCCACGCTGCCGTTTTAGATCTGGATTGTCAGGATGTTTACCAGGTTTAGCTTTGTAAACACGATCTAATTGCATTAATATATCATCCCCAGAAAAAAATCTAGGAGGAGGACGATTTTCAGCTAAACCGTTAAAATCTTTACTCCTTCTCCACTCATGATCAAGAGACAAAAATCTTCGATGACCCATGTAACATATTTTTCCTCTTAACCCCTCTGAAGTTATATCTTTGTTACAAATAGGACAGGCTTTATACCCCTTAGTACTCCATCCAGATAAATTTCCATAAGCAGGAAAGTCATTTATAGTCCACAACACACATGCTCGCATATTAAAAATTTTCCCAACAGAAACATCAAAAGTTTCAACCCCAACCTCCCACAATTCTTTCAACTCATCTATTAATGGACGAAGATATACATCAATATCTTTTCCAGGTGCTCGAGGACTAGGTATAAGCAATGACATCATAGAAAACATTCCCTTCATGCACTTCCAAGGTGGCAAATTATATGGCACTAGCATAACTGGCCACATACTATAACTAGTGCTCATGTTTCCAAATGGATTAAAACCATCTGTAGCAAGCCCCAACCTAACATTTCGACAATCTGCAGCAAAATCAGGATACTCTTCATCAAACTTCTTCCATTCTTCAGAATCAGCTGGATGCCGAAGAAAACCCTCTTCATTCTGTCTTTTTCGTTTATGCCATTTCATATCAGTCGCCGTATGTCTCGACATAAATAACCTCTTCAGTCTCGGCTTCAATGGAAAATAGCGCAATACTTTTTGTGGAACTTTCTTGCGTTTTCCATCATTAGACTTGTATCTTGGCTCATTACATTCAGGACATTTATCAAGTTTCTCATTCTCTTTCCAAAACAATGCACAATCATTTTTGCATGCATGTATGGATTCATACCCTAAACCTAATTCTCGCAACATTTTTTTAGCTTCATAATGTGATGCTGGTATAGATGCACCTTCTGGATGCGAGTCTTTTAACATTTTGAGCAAAATATTAAAACTTTTATTGCTCCAACGACCAAGTACCTTGACATGCATTAACTTTAAAATAAAAGATAATGCAGAGAACTTTGTACAACCCGGGTACAATTCTCGTTGGGCTTCATCAAACAAATAATCATATTTGTTAGCATGAGTATTGTTGTCATTCCTTGCCTCCTCATCGTCCATCTCCATATTTGTACGCCCTTGAACATCATTTAACATGTCGAACATCAAAGCATTGTCATCATCATCCTCGTTGTCAGTTTCAATTTCCTCATCCATTTGATCGTTTGCCACATCACTATAATCTTCCCCATGCTCAGTCCATGTCGTATAATGTCTTGCAAACCCATTCACTAATATATGCCTGATAGGAGCATTTTAATGCGACGTTTTAACTGCATTTCCCTACACTTTTCTGCGCCATTTCCTTGAGAAATCCCTGTTTGGGAAAGTTTCCATTCTTTGATTGGGAAAGTTCCTTATTGTAGAAAGTTTCCATTTTTGTCTTCATTTTTCATTTCTCATTTCTCATTTCTCATTTTTCATTTCTCATTTCTGGAAAGTTTCTATTTTTCATTTTTAGTAAGTTTCTATTTTCATTTTTTAGAAAGTTTCTATTTTAAGTATAGTTTCTATTTTCAGGACCTCCGAGCTAGAAAGTGGAAATGAACGCACGAATGGAAAGAGGAGCTTGCGAACATCAAGACGAACGAACATGAGAGAAAATGGCCCACACATTTGAGCAGAAATGAAGAAACAAGCTTTCCTAGTCCAACCAGGAAATCCTACAAAATGGAGGAAGGCTTCCCTAGCAAGTTTCCAACGCAACCATGAAAAAGAAATGGAAAAATATTGTGTTTTGCGTTGGAAAATGAGAAGGCTTAAAGATGAAGCAACGAGGCCCAAGAACTCTTTGGATTTTCGGCAAATTGGATAAAGGCCCATCAAAGCCCATATATTTAGGGTTTATGACGCATGAATAAACCCTAGGGGAGTGTTGCCGTTCAAAGCAAGAGAAAAACAAGGAAAGTGGCGTGAAAATCAGAATTATGTGTGGAGATTTTCTAGGGAGATTCTCTAGGGCTATTTTTATGGAAAGAAAATACTTGGAGATATTCCCTAGAAGTTTTGCCGTGAAAAAGGAAGAGATAAACAAGGGAGGACGCCAAAACCCTAGGGTTTTGGACGGCAAAGATATTCCCTAGAGATTTTTAAGGAAAGAGAAAAAGGTGGAGACCAAGGAAAGATCAAAAGAAGTCTAGATACATTCCTACATTCCCTAAAGAGTTTTGGCCGAATTTGGAAGCATAAAATCAGAAATTATCTCTTTATTTCGGCAAGAATTATTTAGGGAATTAATATTGGAATTTTGTGATTGGTTGCACCACCTCATAGGGCTTATGTGGCAAGAATTCATTGGAGGAAATTATGTGGAGGAAGCAAGCACATGCCGTGAACATCTCTAGGGTTTTGGACGGCTTGGACACCTAGGGGCCGTCCCCTATATATTCCTACACTTTCTCAACGTCAAAGGTTCCGAATTCCACACTTTTGCGTTTATACTTTGAGAAAATAATTCAGAAATCTCTCTAGCCTAGCCGTGTTCTTCTCCATCCTCTAGGGCAACCACGAAGTGCAAGCAAGGCCAAGGAAGAAGAAGACAAGCCGTGCACACCATCCACCCTCCACCTTGAAGATTGCTTTCGAAATTCAAGAGACCACATCATCACTTCATTCATCTCATCTTCATCACGGTGTAATCCGATTCTCCTTGTACCTTTGCTTTGTATTTTCGTTGGTTTTGCCTTAGTTGACACATATGTATGAACAAGTATTGTTTTCTGAAATTTTATGATGAATTGTTAATTTTCAGATTCATATATTGCGATTTATGGTTGCTTTTGTGTGAGTGTTTGATTAAATTTGCATGATAGAAATCTTTTGTATGATTATCTTGAATGGTTCGAAACATTTAGGGTTCTTATGTGATTGTTGCTACGAATTTGAGAACATGAATCAACTTTTTGGTTTTGTGTTCTTGAATCGATAAGTAGTAAAGGTTTTGTACAAAAACCGAATTTAATCAAAGAAGATTGCAATTAGGTGGACTTTTTCATACTAAGTTGCACATTTGAGTTGATAGCCTTTCTAGGTGTTTATTGCGTTAAACATGACATGATTGACTAGCTTTCTAGGGCTTGATTGCATGTTTGATAGAATTAATCTAGGTGCTTTCGCTTAGGTTAATTAGCATTGAAAGTACAATATGGGAAATTGTTTGCTTTTGAACGTTTCACATGATCAACTCCTCTTGCATGACTATGATGAACAATGATGAACTTGAATCAATTTTAATCATGAGTTTCGACTTTGATCTTTGTTCTTACATTCCATTTATATTTTTATGTTTTTGCATTTTTAATTATTTAGTTAGCTTTTATTTTCGAAAATAGAAAACCAAAATCAAAAATCCCCCCTTTTTCGTAAATATGTATATATTTTGTTTTATTTTTGTAAATATTATACTTTGTTTTAATTTTAATTGTTTAATTGTTTGATAATGACAGGTGTACCCTCAATCCCCGGAATAGAACGATCCCTATTTACTTTATACTACTAATGACATTTCAGGGTTAAATTGGTCGCTCGATAAAAGCGACATCAATTTTTGGCGCCGTTGCCGGGGATTGAAAAATCATTTGCCATTTTGTGAATATGTGTTTTGTTTATATTGTGACCGAAAAAAAAAAAAAAAAATTTTACTTGTTTATTTTGTAATTGTCGAAATTTAGTTAATTACTTACTTAGGTTGTTATTTTTATTGTTGAATATGAATTTTAATTGTGAGTTGTAAATTAAAGAAGGAATAGGTGAAGTCGTGTTTATTAATATTGGCCTAAACCCCTTATTGGTACCTAGTCCAGGTCCCTTAAGGTTGAGGGCGGCCTTTATTAACATTCATTGAACTGTCTTCACACTTAGGACCTTTTATATCCAAGTAAGTATAGCCTATGTGGGATGGTGTCTAGGAAGGGGACAACGCTCATGACTGGTTCTTGAATCCAGAAGTGCGTGCAAATGAGCCTAAACCACAATGTGGGAGTAGCTCATGCCAAAATGGATTCTACCTCTCGTGGTCGCCCTCCCCTACCTGGCCATTTCAGTAAGGTTGCCCAAAGGATGTAGGAGAGACTTAGTGTCTTGACGATTATACTTGGGCCGCACGTCCACTTGATTTACCGCTTGGAATTTAATTCGAAATCAATGGTATTTATAACAAAAGAAAATGTTGTGATGCACCTAAGGTATATTGGATTAAACATAGTCTTGAAAAGGGTTGCTGTTTCAGTCCCATTGCACATCGAGACTCCCTGTTCCCGTACCTAAGTGTTGAAAATAATTGTAAAGAAAAGGAAAGAATAGAAGTAATTTTACTTAATTTCGTAAAAAAAAAAAAAAAAAAAAAAAAAAAAAAAAAAAAAAAGAAAAGAAAAAAATAATAATAATAATAATTAGATGTGAATAGTGACGTTTTGTTTGTTTGTGTGAAAGTTTTGTGTAAATGGTGTCTAATCTTGTAAACAAAAGAAGTTTAAAGAATTAATTGCAAATATTGTTAAATTCTTGATTGTTATAAGTGTGTAAAATCGTATGAGTAGATAAGGGCCCTTTTGTTAATATTGGCCTTAACCCTTCATTAGTGCCCTTCTAAGGTCTTATGAGGTTGAGGGCGGCTTTTATTAGCATTTGGAGAACTGTCTAACACATGAGTCCTTTCCAAGCTGAGTAAGGGGCATATAGGTGGTGTCTTAGGTTGAGACCCTGGGTGATGGGTTCAAATTGGATCTCAGAGATACTATAGACCGTGCGTAAACCACAATGTGGGAGTAGCCAATAGGGGCCTAAACCTCAATGAGGGAGTAGCCTCCGTAGTGTCACCAAAATGAGTCCTCCCTCTCACTTACCTCTTAATCTGGCCATCTAGCCTTCTGAAACAAAGGGAAGTGACTTATGTCTAGGCGACTATCCCTAGATCGTATCTCACCAATAGTAGTGGTTTCTATTGGGCTCGACTTACAACTTGTAATCAATTGAGATATTAACTTTATTTTGTAAAGATAATAAGATACTTGAACATAACCTCCACTTGTAAATTGTGTTGTTTTGTACATTTTATACTTGTATAAACTTCTTACGTGGTTTATTTGTGAAAAGATTGTGGATAGTTTGTAATTTATACTTCTCTTTATACTTGTATAAATCATAAATAGTAAAGTCGTGAATAGTAACTTGTGAATAGTGACTCGTGAATAGTAAGGTTGATGTATAAATCACTAATTTGTAATTAACTCACTTTATACTTTGCTAACTTCTTTGAATTTTGATGATGTTCAGGATTCCTATGAATGACCGAGCCTTTTAGATCCTCTACACTAAAGGAAATTGAAGCAAGGCTCGCTCGCTTGAAGGGTCCTTCACTTCTTGAGCAGACAAGCCCTTCCCCTTCGACACACAGAGGGTACATCTTTAACGAACAAGGGAAGAGGACCTACTGTTCTGAGGAGTCTACATCACCTACACCAAGTCCATCTCCTCCTTCACGTTCACCTTCACCTGTGATTTCGTCCAACTCTACACCACCACCTTCACCACCACCTGAAGAAGTCGAAAAAGAGAGAATGGCATCTATTAGGGAACTTTCCACTGCAACTGTTGAAGGAGGACCCCCTACAGGCATAGTATACCCTCCCCCTGCAGCTGGAAGACAAGCAGAGTTTGAGCTAAAGAGTGGTTTGTTGCACAAGCTCCCTATCTTCCATGGACTTAATATGGAGGACGCTAACAAGCATGTTCGAGAATTTCAATCTGTTTGTGCAAACATGCAACCACAAGGGGCAGATGAGAACCTTCTTAAGATGAGAGCATTTCCATTCTCTCTAGCTGATAGAGCCAAGGATTGGCTATATGAACTCCCTGCAGGACGTATCACCTCATGGGAAACAATGAGAAAGGCCTTCTTGGAGAAATACTTCCCAGCTTCTAAGGTCATCACACTCAGGAAGAAGCTCAGTGGAATAGAGCAAGCCCATGATGAGTCCTATGCTGCCTACTATGAGAGGTTCAATTCCCTACTTGCACAATGTCCTCAACATCAGATGAAGGATGAGACCCTACTCACATGTTTCTATGAAGGACTCTTACCCTTGGAAAGGCAAATGTTGGATGCTGCAGCTGGAGGAGCTTTTGTGGATAAGTCCCCTACAGTTGGGAAGGAGCTTATAGCTAATCGTGCTTTGAACTCCCAACAATATGAGGGAGTAGGACACTCTACTCGTAGGGTGCATGAGATGAGCAAGAATACTGCAATTGAGGACCAACTGAATAAGCTTACTCTACTCATGAATCAAGTGGTAAGTTCCAAAGGACCAAGTGCAACAATAGCTTGTGGGGTATGCTCTATGCAAGGGCATGTTACAGATCAGTGCCCTCAACTTAATGAGAATGGAGGATGGGAATCTGCAAATGCTATTGGAGGATATCAAGGAGGATACCAAGGAGGACCTCAACGTCCTAGACATGACCCTTACTCCAATACGTACAACCCAGGATGGAGGGACCATCCCAACTTCAAGTGGACTAACAATGATAACGTTCAGAATCCTCTTGGTGGGAACTTCCAACGTCCTCAAGGGCCTTCATTCCAAGGATCATCTTTTCAAAGGCCCTACATGCCCCCTCCTCAACAGAACTCAGGACCTTCAATGTCTCACTATGACAAAACGTTGGAAGCCTTGACTAGTTCCACCCAGGCCTTGACAAACTCTACTCAAGCTTTGATTCAAGGACAACAGACCCACACTAAGGATATTGCAGATCTTAAGAAACAGATGGGCCAAGTCGTGGACTTCATAAGCAAGATTCATGAGACTGGGAAGCTTCCTAGTGGCACAATACCTAACCCTAAGGGTAATGTGGAGAATGCATCAGTTGTGACTACGAGGAGTGGGAGACCATTTGTGGATCCACCCAAGCAACCCAAGAAGGTCCAAATGAGCATAGAAATTGAGGAAGACCAAGAACCCACCAAGTTGGGTATTGAGAAGGACCCTGCAACGTCAAAGGAAGAGACCAAGGCATCCTCATCTTTAAAGGCAAAACCGGAAATCAAAGGTAATAATTCTAACTTATCAAATTCGGTTATTGCTAACCCTTCTTCTTCTTGCATGCCCTTCCCACGCAGGTTTGCCCAATCTAAGAAGGATGAAAGTGACCAGGCCATCTTGGAAACTTTCAAGAAGGTGCAAGTAAACCTACCCCTCCTAGAGGCCATCAAGCAAGTCCCTAAGTATGCCAAGTTCCTCAAAGAGCTTTGCACTACTAGGAGAGTAAACCGTGAAAAGGAGGTGGTAAAGGTAAGTGAGAATGTCTCTGCCCTAATTCAGAGGAAGATTCCTCCAAAGTGTAAGGATCCTGGAAGCTTTACTATTCCGTGTACTATTGGTAACTCTAGATTTAAGAATGCCATGCTAGACCTAGGTGCATCTGTTAATGTTATGCCCTATTCTGTTTATGAAACCCTAGGTCTAGGGGAACTCAAATCTGACAATGTTATCATTCAGTTAGCTGACAGATCCAATGCATACCCTAGAGGTTTGTTGGAGGATGTGCTTGTACAGGTTAACCATCTTATCTTCCCAGCTGATTTTTATGTATTGGAAATGGAGGACTCCCCTGTAAGTTCCACTCCATTGCTTTTGGGACGTCCTTTCTTAAGGACAGCTAGGACGAAGATTGATGTGTATGAAGGCTCTCTTACAATGGAGTTCGATGGTGACATTATTGGCTTTAACATCTTTGAAGCCATGAGGTATCCCCTAGAGGTTAATGATTGTTTTTCTGCTGACATTTTGGATGAACTTGCGCAGAAAATGTTTGATGTTATGCATGAGGATACCCTAGTCACTACCCTTGAGAGTGGGGTAGGCTATACAAAGGAAGGCGTCACCATCTCAGAGGACAAGTTGAAAGACACTTGTGAGGATAAAATCATTGAAAACGTCTCCTTCCTTGAGGCATCACCCTTTATAGGTAAGTCTGTTTCTCCATTGTCCATTCAGTTATCCACTAACAAGACTTTACCTTCAGTGGTCCAGGCCCCAGAACTTGAGCTAAAACCTCTTCCAGACCATTTGAAGTATGTCTACTTAGGGGACAAGGAAACCTTGCCAGTGATTGTGTCCTCTGCACTAACAACTCCACAAGAAGAGAAGTTGGTGGAAATGTTGAAGCAACACAAGACCGCCATAGGATGGACATTGGCGGATATCAAGGGAATCAGCCCTACAACTTGCGTCCACAGGATACTTCTAGAGGAGGGGTCTAAACCCACTAGAGAGGCTCAACGTCGTCTCAACCCTCCAATGATGGAAGTAGTGAAGAAGGAGGTTATCAAACTCCTTGATTGTGGGGTAATCTACCCTATTTCTGACTCCAAGTGGGTCTCTCCAGTTCAGGTCGTGCCCAAGAAGTCTGGGATCACTGTGGTAAAGAATGCTGATAACGAACTGGTGCCCCAAAGGACAGTAACAGGCCACAGAGTATGCATTGACTATAGGAGGCTCAACGCAACCACAAGGAAAGACCACTTTCCTCTGCCATTCATTGACCAGATGCTTGAGCGCCTAGCTGGACATGACTACTACTGCTTCCTGGATGGATACTCTGGTTACAACCAGATTGCAATTGCAAATGAAGATCAAGAGAAGACAACCTTCACTTGCCCCTTTGGAACGTTTGCCTATAGACGTATGCCTTTCGGACTTTGCAACGCTCCAGGTACCTTTCAGAGGTGTATGGTAAGTATCTTTTCAGATTATATTGAGAAAATCATAGAGGTATTCATGGATGACTTTTCAGTTTTTGGAAAGAATTTTGATGATTGTCTTAATAATCTGGAGATAATTCTGAAACGTTGCATGGAAACTAACCTTGTCTTAAACTGGGAAAAATGCCATTTTATGGTTAAACAAGGAATAGTTCTAGGACATATTGTCTCTGCTAGGGGTATAGAGGTTGATAAAGCCAAGGTTGATATTGTGCGTCACTTACCCTCTCCCACTTCTGTGAGAGAGATTCGTTCTTTCCTTGGTCATGCAGGTTTTTACAGGAGGTTCATCAAGGACTTCTCCAAAATTTCGAGACCCTTATGTCAACTACTCCAGAAGGATGTGCCCTTCCACTTTGACAAGGAGTGTCAAGAAGCTTTTGACAAGCTTAAGGAGTTGTTGACATCTGCCCCCATCATGTTACCTCCAGACTGGTCCTTGCCCTTTGAATTAATGTGTGATGCCTCTGACTACGCAGTTGGAGCCGTTTTGGGACAAAGGAAGGAAAAGCTGCCCTATGCCATCTACTACGCCTCAAGGACTCTCAATGATGCACAAATGAACTACTCCACCACAGAGAAAGAGCTCCTTGCAGTTGTCTTTGCCCTTGAGAAGTTTCGCTCCTATTTACTTGGTACCAAAGTTACTATCTTTACTGACCATGCAGCTTTGAAATACTTGATGACCAAGAAGGAGGCGAAACCAAGGCTCATCAGATGGATCCTACTCTTGCAAGAATTCGACGTGGAAATCAAGGACAAGAAGGGTAGTGAGAACGTGGTAGCTGACCACTTGAGTCGCTTAGTGCATGCAGAAGATTATCTCCCTCTGGTGGAGACATTTCCAGACGAGCAACTCTTTGGACTTCAGGTAAGTGAACCATGGTATGCAGACATTGTGAATTATATTGTGTCTAGAAAGATTCCTGATACCATGTCACGTGCTCATAGGGATAGGCTTAAGAAAACTGTTAAGCAATATGTTTGGGATGAACCTTATTTGTGGAAGTATTGCTCTGATCAATTGATTAGGAGATGTGTGCCTGAACATGAACATAATGCTATACTTTCTTTTTGCCACTCTAAAGCATGTGGGGGACACTTTGGGTCTAAGAAGACTGCGTTTAAGGTGCTAGAGTCTGGGTTCTATTGGCCAACATTATTTAGGGATGCACATGCCTATTGTTTAACTTGTGATAAGTGCCAAAGAACAGGAAATCTAGGTCCTAGAGATCAAATGCCATTGTCCAATATAATAACTGTTGAAATATTTGATGTCTGGGGTATAGATTTCATGGGACCTTTCCCTTCATCTTTTGGGTTTCTCTATATCTTACTTGCAGTGGACTATGTTTCCAAATGGGTGGAAGCAAAGGCCACTAGAACTAATGACTCTAAGGTTGTTGCAGATTTTATCAAGTCTAACATCTTTAGCAGGTTTGGAATGCCTAGAGTTCTCATTAGTGATGGAGGATCCCATTTTTGCAATCGGACGATTGAGGCTCTCTTGAAGAGATATGATGTCACACATAAGGTTTCTACACCTTATCACCCACAAACTAGTGGGCAGGCTGAGGTCTCTAATCGTCAGATTAAGGGGATATTGGAGAAGACTGTGAACCCCAACAGGAAGGACTGGTCCTTGCGTCTAGAGGATGCTTTGTGGGCCTACAGAACTGCATACAAAACTCCCATAGGTATGTCACCATATCGAATTGTCTATGGCAAACCATGCCATTTACCTGTGGAGTTGGAGCACAAAGCTTGGTGGGCTGTGAAGCAGTTCAACATGGATATGGATGCAGCTGGGCTTCATAGGAAGTTGCAATTGCAAGAGTTAGAGGAGATAAGGAATGATGCCTTTGAAAGTGCTAAAATTTACAAGGATAAGACTAAGGCATTCCATGACAAAATGATTCGAAGAAAGACTTTTGTTGTGGGTCAAAAAGTTCTTCTCTTCCATTCTCGTCTCAAACTCTTCCCAGGTAAGCTTCGTTCTCGTTGGATTGGGCCTTTTGTTATCACTCATGTGTTTCCTCATGGAGCTGTGCAGATAAAGAGTGAACATACAAGCAACGAGTTCAAAGTGAATGGCCATCGCTTGAAGCCTTACTATGAGGCATTTGTGGAACATGAAGTGGAGGATGTACCCCTCCAAAACGTTCCAAACCCTGAGGATTAAATGGAGGTACAAGTCTAGGCTGAAAGACTATAAACATTAAGCGCTGCTTGGGAGGCAACCCAATTCTGAAGTAGCTGTGGAGGAATCATCAACGCAGATTTGTTTTCTCTCTCCCTTTTACTCCTCCAATTTTTCTTTATGTTGGTAGTCATTTTCGTAAATTTCATCCCTATATGCTTAAGTGTTTCATTGCATGCTTTTTATTGATTACATTGAGGACAATGCAATATTTAAGTGTGGGGGAAGGGATTTACACTTTTATCTTGAGTCACATATTGAAAAATACAAAAAAATTGAAAAATGTCAAAAATTTAAAAATTTTCGTTGCTTTTGTTTTTGTTTTGAGTCTTAGGATGCCCTTTCAACTGTCTAGGATGATTCTATATCTCTAAAATCATGACTAAAAGAGGATCACAAGATTGAGATGATTTTTAAACATGGTATTCTTTGGTTAATTGAGATATATGAAAAATGTGTGCCTTGTAGTGGATATGGATTCGAAAACTTTGGTACAGAATATGAGCATGTTAGGATGAGTTTTGATTCATATAAGCCCATGTGAGATAATTGAGCCATGTCCCTTTTTCTTGGAGTAAAAATGAAATATATATTCTTAATTTCTTGGCGATGTTTTGATGATCTCATTATTCTTTCATTTGATTGACTGCTTGCCATAGATTAAGTTTGATGGACTAGAGAATGCTAGAATTCACTCTTGTGCTTGTTGAGACGTTTGTCAATACATGGCCCTGATTCTGGAAGGGATAGAGGCATCCTAGGAATTACCACCATTGCCATATAAACTTGTGTCCCCATTTGTGCCCGTCGTGGGACTCCCCTAGATAAGCCCCATTGAGCCTACATTGAGCCTTTTCATTCATCACCCTTAAAACCCTTAACCATGAAGCTTAGTATAGTTAAAACCCTACCCTTTGTTCTAAGAACTTAGTGGAGCTATCTTTTGAGACATACTTCGTGGGTTTGGTGCTAAGGATGAAAATTGAGAAGAGGTGAAAGTTAAAGTGTGGGGGTAGACTTGTCCATAAAAGAAAAATATATGAAAAAGCCGAAAAAAAAGAAAAAAAGAAAAAATGTATACGGCTAAAAAGAAAAGAAAGAAAAATGTTTATGGATTTTTAGTCCCCCATACTTGGTGATTTTGGAGTTTACGTTGAACTGAAGGCCCACTACAGAAAAATTTGGCCTTTGTCCATTCACTATAGTTCAAGGGAAGTTTACAATGAAGATTGGGCCCAACATGAAGACATTAGGCCCCTTTTATGTTACCTCTAGGGAAAGTGACGTTTTTGCAATGCCTTGGTGGATTTCTTGTGGTCTCTACATTTACATGTGCTCTGCTAGGTTTTTAGGACACTTTGATAAATCCTTACCCTTCATTTCTTAAAACCTTGAGCCTTGGCCCCATTACAACCTTTAAGAAGACCTTCTTGATCCTTAAGATGGGACAGCCCTTGATGTGGAGATGAGTTACAAGAGTTGAACCTATGGCTTGGGTCCATCTGTGCAAGTAGTTGGTATCCTTCATGAGATCTTTAAAGAAAATTATACATGTGCTTTCGTTTCTTGAATTATGTGATATACTTGCTATCTTTCACATATACTTGAGTGTATAAGCTTTTAAGCATTGCCATGATCTGAGAGAAGAAAGAGTGGATATAACTTGTGAGGATTTGAATCATACTTGTTTGAAGCATGCTTAACAGAAACCATCACCATTGTTTCAACCAAGTCCTACTTGTGTATATGTAAGTTATGTGTTTTAATTAACTCTCGAATGCCTAACATTGAATTTTGGTTAAGTGCTAATCTTGGTGTTATGAAAGTAAGAGATTGCTGAGACAAATAGTTGAAGGGCAATAGAGTCATTGTTTTTGTCAAGTCTTTAAATTTTCGTTGAGTCTTAGTGTGTGTCTTAGTTTGATTTTGCTAAGGGACTAGCAAAAGCTAAGTGTGGGGGAATTTGATAGGAGCATTTTAATGCGACGTTTTAACTGCATTTCCCTACACTTTTCTGCGCCATTTCCTTGAGAAATCCCTGTTTGGGAAAGTTTCCATTCTTTGATTGGGAAAGTTCCTTATTGTAGAAAGTTTCCATTTTTGTCTTCATTTTTCATTTCTCATTTCTCATTTCTCATTTTTCATTTCTCATTTCTGGAAAGTTTCTATTTTTCATTTTTAGTAAGTTTCTATTTTCATTTTTTAGAAAGTTTCTATTTTAAGTATAGTTTCTATTTTCAGGACCTCCGAGCTAGAAAGTGGAAATGAACGCACGAATGGAAAGAGGAGCTTGCGAACATCAAGACGAACGAACATGAGAGAAAATGGCCCACACATTTGAGCAGAAATGAAGAAACAAGCTTTCCTAGTCCAACCAGGAAATCCTACAAAATGGAGGAAGGCTTCCCTAGCAAGTTTCCAACGCAACCATGAAAAAGAAATGGAAAAATATTGTGTTTTGCGTTGGAAAATGAGAAGGCTTAAAGATGAAGCAACGAGGCCCAAGAACTCTTTGGATTTTCGGCAAATTGGATAAAGGCCCATCAAAGCCCATATATTTAGGGTTTATGACGCATGAATAAACCCTAGGGGAGTGTTGCCGTTCAAAGCAAGAGAAAAACAAGGAAAGTGGCGTGAAAATCAGAATTATGTGTGGAGATTTTCTAGGGAGATTCTCTAGGGCTATTTTTATGGAAAGAAAATACTTGGAGATATTCCCTAGAAGTTTTGCCGTGAAAAAGGAAGAGATAAACAAGGGAGGACGCCAAAACCCTAGGGTTTTGGACGGCAAAGATATTCCCTAGAGATTTTTAAGGAAAGAGAAAAAGGTGGAGACCAAGGAAAGATCAAAAGAAGTCTAGATACATTCCTACATTCCCTAAAGAGTTTTGGCCGAATTTGGAAGCATAAAATCAGAAATTATCTCTTTATTTCGGCAAGAATTATTTAGGGAATTAATATTGGAATTTTGTGATTGGTTGCACCACCTCATAGGGCTTATGTGGCAAGAATTCATTGGAGGAAATTATGTGGAGGAAGCAAGCACATGCCGTGAACATCTCTAGGGTTTTGGACGGCTTGGACACCTAGGGGCCGTCCCCTATATATTCCTACACTTTCTCAACGTCAAAGGTTCCGAATTCCACACTTTTGCGTTTATACTTTGAGAAAATAATTCAGAAATCTCTCTAGCCTAGCCGTGTTCTTCTCCATCCTCTAGGGCAACCACGAAGTGCAAGCAAGGCCAAGGAAGAAGAAGACAAGCCGTGCACACCATCCACCCTCCACCTTGAAGATTGCTTTCGAAATTCAAGAGACCACATCATCACTTCATTCATCTCATCTTCATCACGGTGTAATCCGATTCTCCTTGTACCTTTGCTTTGTATTTTCGTTGGTTTTGCCTTAGTTGACACATATGTATGAACAAGTATTGTTTTCTGAAATTTTATGATGAATTGTTAATTTTCAGATTCATATATTGCGATTTATGGTTGCTTTTGTGTGAGTGTTTGATTAAATTTGCATGATAGAAATCTTTTGTATGATTATCTTGAATGGTTCGAAACATTTAGGGTTCTTATGTGATTGTTGCTACGAATTTGAGAACATGAATCAACTTTTTGGTTTTGTGTTCTTGAATCGATAAGTAGTAAAGGTTTTGTACAAAAACCGAATTTAATCAAAGAAGATTGCAATTAGGTGGACTTTTTCATACTAAGTTGCACATTTGAGTTGATAGCCTTTCTAGGTGTTTATTGCGTTAAACATGACATGATTGACTAGCTTTCTAGGGCTTGATTGCATGTTTGATAGAATTAATCTAGGTGCTTTCGCTTAGGTTAATTAGCATTGAAAGTACAATATGGGAAATTGTTTGCTTTTGAACGTTTCACATGATCAACTCCTCTTGCATGACTATGATGAACAATGATGAACTTGAATCAATTTTAATCATGAGTTTCGACTTTGATCTTTGTTCTTACATTCCATTTATATTTTTATGTTTTTGCATTTTTAATTATTTAGTTAGCTTTTATTTTCGAAAATAGAAAACCAAAATCAAAAATCCCCCCTTTTTCGTAAATATGTATATATTTTGTTTTATTTTTGTAAATATTATACTTTGTTTTAATTTTAATTGTTTAATTGTTTGATAATGACAGGTGTACCCTCAATCCCCGGAATAGAACGATCCCTATTTACTTTATACTACTAATGACATTTCAGGGTTAAATTGGTCGCTCGATAAAAGCGACATCAATGCCTACGTATCTCATGTAAAGTAAGGCACGGCAATGCATTTTGACATTTAGAACATGGGCAACGTGTCTTATTTTCATGATCCAGATGTTGGGCAGCAGCAGTCAAAAATGTTTTCAGACCATTGGTGAAATCAGGGTGGTGAAACCTATCTCGTAAGAACATCCAACTTCTGTCCATCCTAAAAAAGTCTAAAATAATGTACATGTTATTTTCGGGTTCAATATGCCACATATCAACCATACAGAGTAAATTTCATCCGGTCACCATCTACGCTAACCTATGCGCATGCCGGGAATGCATCTAGGGTTCATATGCATAACAACAATTAAATATTCATATATAAGTGTCTCTGTGTGTGTGTTTATATATTGCAATAGTACTAGTAATCATACTTTATTTAGGCATGATAATGATAAGTAAGAAGAACTACTCACATGGAGATCGATCACAAAACTAACTTAACGGCTCTTCTGCTCTCAACAATTCGAAAACAATTTAAAGGTTCTCCTTTATATCGAGCACATGTACTCTACCAAAGGACTGCGCAATATAGTCAACTGCTGAGAAATTTGAAAGAAAATGACCTTGAGAAACTAGACCAATAACTAGTTTCATTCTAAAATCAAGATCAAAGAATCTAAAGTGATGGCCTGCCGTATACCCTTATATTAAAAGAATCATTGAAAAATCAAAAGTGACAACCTGTTGTGTGAATTTAAATTACATGGGAAAACTGAATCAATATTAAATTATCTCATTCTCAAATCAAGACCAAAGAATAAATAGTTATTTCCTATTCTGTACCTTTATATCAGCAATAGCTTGTGAAATTTGGATCCTTTATTGCTGTTTACTTTAGATTAAGGTTGAATAAATAAAAATCAAGTTTAAAAATATACCCTGAGATTGGAAATTTTGAAGTGCGCACTCCGCATTTTAAAAACTATTTATGCTTGTTAGACCATGATAATTAACTGATTTGTGATAAATGTAAAACAATCTATGCAGAATGGTCCAAAGAGTCATAATGAAAAAAGAAAAGAAAAAAGATGGACAGATTCTATAGTTTCTGAAAATCAAAGCAAGAAAGCCATAGTAATAGTTTCTGAACAAAGAAGCTTTTTGTTTTTTGGGTGAGAATTGAAGAGGCCAAACAAAACAACAATGAAAGTACACAACCTTAATCTCACTATCCATACTTAAACCTTAATTTCGTATAGTTTCTTAGCTGCACAAAATTGGGATCATTGAAAAATCAAAAGTGACAACCTGTTGTGTGAATTTAAATTACATGGGAAAACTGAATCAATATTAAATCATCTCATTCTCAAATCAAGACCAAAGAATAAATAGTTATTTCCTATTCTGTACCTTTATATCAGCAATAGCTTGTGAAATTTGGATCCTTTATTGCTGTTTACTTTAGATTAAGGTTGAATAAATAAAAATCAAGTTTAAAAATATACCCTGAGATTGGAAATTTTGAAGTGCGCACTCTGCATTTTAAAAACTATTTATGCTTGTTCGACCATGATAATTAACTGATTTGTGATAAATGTAAAACAATCTATGCAGAATGGTCCAAAGAGTCATAATGAAAAAAGAAAAGAAAAAAGATGGACAGATTCTATAGTTTCTGAAAATCAAAGCAAGAAAGCCATAGTAATAGTTTCTGAACAAAGAAGCTTTTTTGTTTTTTGGGTGAGAATTGAAGAGGCCAAACAAAACAGCAATGAAAGTACACAACCTTAATCTCACTATCCATACTTAAACCTTAATTTCGTATAGTTTCTTAGCTGCACAAAATTGGGATCATTGAAAAATCAAAAGTGACAACCTGTTGTGTGAATTTAAATTACATGGGAAAACTGAATCAATATTAAATCATCTCATTCTCAAATCAAGACCAAAGAATAAATAGTTATTTCCTATTCTGTACCTTTATATCAGCAATAGCTTGTGAAATTTGGATCCTTTATTGCTGTTTACTTTAGATTAAGGTTGAATAAATAAAAATCAAGTTTAAAAATATACCCTGAGATTGGAAATTTTGAAGTGCGCACTCTGCATTTTAAAAACTATTTATGCTTGTTAGACCATGATAATTAACTGATTTGTGATAAATGTAAAACAATCTATGCAGAATGGTCCAAAGAGTCATAATGAAAAAAGAAAAGAAAAAAGATGGACAGATTCTATAGTTTCTGAAAATCAAAGCAAGAAAACCATAGTAATAGTTTCTGAACAAAGAAGCTTTTTTGTTTTTTGGGTGAGAATTGAAGAGGCCAAACAAAACAGCAATGAAAGTACACAACCTTAATCTCACTATCCATACTTAAACCTTAATTTCGTATAGTTTCTTAGCTGCACAAAATTGGGAGACCATCAAATAAATTTCTTTTCCATTCCTCTACTACATATTATTGGAATTAAATCAAAACCCATAATCAAGATTTCATTTTTCCGAAAAATCAAAACTATTTGAACCCGATAATAATGATGACAATAGTGATTTGAATCAAAATAAGCAATTGATGGTAGGGTTTTTCGAAGGCTACCTTGTCTACTCGACTCTCTCTGAAACGGGTTTTGATTGGAAATAGCAGAAGAAAAGATGGACTGGGATGATGTGATATGATAGATCCACGTTTGCAGTTGTTTATTATATTGGCACCCACCTTTATAATCAAAGGAACCAAAACAAAAGGCTTAAAGAAGTTGATGAAAATCAGAAGCAATTTCATTATATAATAAACGAATAAAAATTCCAAGAAGAGCACAATATGAATTCTTCAACCATATTGCTTAGTACAGAGAAATTAAACTCATCGATCATCTCTAGGATATTTACAGTAGCAAACTCCTAAATCATCATCATTATTATCTTTTGCAGATGGACAACTGAGTTATAGTTTCTGGTAATTATTCAATTCAACCCAGA
This sequence comes from Rosa chinensis, assembly GCF_002994745.2. Classification (NCBI taxonomy): domain Eukaryota; kingdom Viridiplantae; phylum Streptophyta; class Magnoliopsida; order Rosales; family Rosaceae; genus Rosa; species Rosa chinensis. The sequence goes on along the minus strand of NW_020126830.1, from coordinate 137,857 downwards.
CCCAATTCAATTCAATCCCAATTCGATCGAAACCTTTATTGTGTTCTTGAAAATAAGATTTTCGTTAATCAAACTATACAATAATGATGTATAAGGAGGAAGAAAGATGAATGTAGTCTTACCTGCAGAGATCAGAGCTTCAAAGATGGGAGATGCAGAGAGGGAGGCTCAAAGACGTATTATGAAGATGAAGGTCGACGAGATCGCCGTGAGAGAGAGAATTGAGTTTTGTTTCTTTTAGGTTTTATCTCTAATTGTTTTCCTTTTTAGATTAGCGCTTTTTTTTTTCCCTCCCCCTTCGGTAAATGAAACCAAAATGTCCCGCTTCTTTATTTTTAATTTTTTTCTTTTTTTCTTTTTTTTCATCTTTCTAATCCTTCAATATGTCATTTATAAAAATAAAAATGTGTTTATAAAAATGAAAATGGGTTTAGGGTATCTCTATGATTGTGAATATCTTAACAGTTTTTAATTGTGGAGAAGTCTATGATATTTTCATCATAATTTTAAAAGCATGAATATGAATAATGCTTATGCATATGAATAATGATTATGAAATTAGATACGTCATTATCGCATTGCACATTTGTCGGTGTGTCTCTTATAGAGCAGTTACCCTTAATCTATTAGAAATATGAAAACTTCTCAATCTAATGGGAATAGCAAAATAATATGTAGTTTTTGGTTATCTTTTTTACTTGTTTTTCTATATTCTCAATGAGAAGATTTCTTGTTTAGAGGAGATATCCTGTTAAGGTGGAGATATCTAATTAAGACGAGAATATCTAATCGAGGTGGAAATATTCGGTCGAGGTAGGAAATTCTGGTCGAGGTTGAAATATCTGGTTGAGGTGGGAATATCTGATCAAGGTGGGAATATCCGGTCAAGGCATGAATATCTAATCAAGGAGGAAATAACTTGTAGAGGAGGATCTTGATAGGATGAAACTCTTTAAGGAGGATTTGAGTGACGAGAGATTTGCTCAAGGAAAAATCCGAATGAGGTACAATCTCTTTGAGATACAATCTATTCAAGGCACAATCCCTTCGAAAAATAATTCTCTCGAGTGGATCGAAATAAGGCAGAATCAGTCAATTGATTATTATTAGCTATCTTGATTCGAAAGCCTTCTGAGAATAGAGGCAACCTTAAAGTGTGCAGGTGGTGCCGCCAGCCGCACTAAGTCTCTGATCTTTGTAGGCCTCTGATTATATGCCTTTGTTGACACACACACACACACACATCCTATCCAAAGTGAGGCCTCACTCTGAAATTAACGTGTGAGGTTGGAGTTTAGGGTCACTTTTCAATCTCATATCCACATCTCGACCGTTCAGATTTTAGGTACTAATGTATAGATCATCTCTGCAAAGTTTCAGCCAAATTGATGATCTTTAAGGTATCTAACTCACTTAAACCAATGGCCTGCCTGAATCTGTCCACCCTAAACCGTAGTAACTTTAAGGCAGTTATCAACGTCTTAACGACCATCAATTTGGCTGAAATTTTGCACAGATGATCTATACATTAGTACCTAAAAACTGAATGATCGAGATGTGGATATGAGACCGAAAAGTGACCCTAAAGTCCAACCTCACACGTTAATTTCAGAGTGAGGCATCACTCTGGATATGATATATATATATACACACACACACACACACACACATACATATATATATGTGAATTTGTGTGTGTGTGTGTGTGTATATACATGTATGTGTGTGTGTGTGTATATATATATATATTTGAAATCGATGGCCTCCAAACAAGTGTGTATGTGTGTGTATATATATATGTTAGAAGTTATGAATAACGATTGCATTGCTAGTTCAATTAGCAAGACCGTTGCACAATTTTTCAGTCTTCGAATCCCTGAGGAGGTCTTCTTGATTTTTTTCATTCTCTATTTTTTTTCTTTTCTGTCTCCATTGACTTATTCTATGTCTTTTTTGGTAATTTTACATTCATAAATCTTAACATAAAACAGTAGCCTTTTTTTATTACTTTTACTGTTCTTTTTTTTTGTTGTTGTCTTTTTTTGGCTTTGTTTTATGTGCTTTTTTCATAAGTGTCTATGATTAAATCAATAGTACCAAATTATCTTCTGGATTAAAAAAAGAATTTGCTCCTGATCAAAGTAAAAATTCGAAGTAGTCTTTAGAGTGAATAAATTATTGCTAACTCAAAATCTTCTAGAAATAAATCATCATTACTAACTCGAAACAATCTAAAAATAAACCATCAATACTAACTTCAAACAATCAAGAAATCTTTGTTTGGTCAACATAAAAGAAACTACACTATTGGTGTTAAGCTGGAAATTTTGCAATCAATTCTTGCATACTTTTGGCATCCTCCTTCAATTCTTCAAATATTTTGGCATGCTCCTTCAATTCTTCAAATCTTACAATCTCATCTTCATGGGATATGAAATACTTCGACCAAGCATTGTGGTGATATGTCAAATGCAACTTGTTTTCAGCATCCTGTGAGTTGATCTAAAAAGTTTGACAAATCAAATGATTAATTTTGAATACTTCCCTTCAATTTCTCTTATTAATCAAATCTAAGAAAAATATATGAATAAATTGGTTTACAATCTAAAAACCAATCAAGTTGCCATTAGAAATAGCTATTAAGATACCTGTAATTCTTCACTGGAAAAACGAGCACACAGAAAATCCCATTCTGCTTGAGTTTTAACTGCTTTAGGCTTGTTTTCTCGTGCTTCATTCACTGTTGGGAATTTATCAAAATACTTCTTTAGGCTATAACGGAATTTAAAGAATGCCGTCATACACATCTTGTTTATATATCTCTTAACCCAAGGAAGAGGCATGTTAATGTCGAACTTGCTCTGCATATACATTAGTAAACTCATGTCAAACAAAATATTGTACTCGTATAAAAAATATAAAATGTTAAGAAATAAAAATTTATCACTCACAGTTATTCGTTCAATCATCTTAGTCACATCAGCTGATTCGATGTCATTCCATTTTTCCACATTCATAGGTGCAAAGTTCCGAACTGTTAAGCTAATATCATTCAAGAATAATTCTGCATATGGACCTGTGGGCTTTCCATTATATTGTACCAAAGTGATGGGTATCTTAGCATTAAGCTGGGTATGCAAATTCTCATAATTCAGTTGTCTTGTCTTTCGTCGCACTTCTCTTTCTGGACCTTTAATACAAGTTTTAATTAGTTAGTCAAATAATTTGTTCTCTAATTATAGCAAATATAATACAATGCGTACCTATAGGAGGCTCATGGATATTTGTTGACATTGTAATATCACTTAGCCCGATCGTTGTAGCAATACTCATTGGCTTCTCCAAATCTTAACTTCTATCTAAGTTGGACACCATCCGGTACATGAAATAAATTCAAGAGTAAGATTACTGCTTCACAAAATAATAAGAGCAAGACAATTTCATGAAGCAAAAACACAGGCCCAATCTAAAGCAAACATCGAATAACTTTATGTAAATATTTTTCTATCGAACGTTGTATATAAAAAGAATTATATATAACATAATATGTGAAACCCAAACCTAAACTCATTCAGTTTGTTTCCGTTTCACAGTTGGTCTATGTTCTTTAAATTCCAATCAGTTTGATATATATATATATATATATATATATTGTAAAGGAGAAGGTGGGAATGCTGAGAGGTTAGGACTTAGGCACATCAATTGTTTTAATTATAAGGAGAGGTTACTTATAAGCTATATATTGTAAATGAGAAGGTGCGAATTGATACGCTCATAGCAAGCGCATAATTTAACCCTGAAATGTCATTAGTAGTACGTAATAAATAGGGATCGTTCTATTCCGGGGATTGAGGGTACACCTGTCATTGTCAAACAATTAAACAATTAAAATTAAAACAAAGTATAATATTTACAAAATATAGACATATTTACGAAAAGGGGGGAGTTTTTGGTTTTTGGTTTTAATTTCCGAAAATAAAATCTAAGTTACCTAAATAATTAAAATGCAAAAACATAAAAATACAAATGGAATGCAAGAACAAAGATCAAAGTCGAAACTCATGATTAAAATTAATTCAAGTTCATCATTGTTCATCATAGTCATGCAAGAGGAGTTGATCATGTGAAACGTTCAAAAGCAAACAATTTCCCATATTTACTTTCAATGCTAATTAACCTAAGTGAAAGCACCTAGATTAATTCTATCAAACATGCAATCAAGCCCTAGAAAGCTAGTCAATCATGTCATGTTTAACGCAATAAACACCTAGAAAGGCTATCAACTCAAATGTGCAACTTAGTATGAAAAAGTCCACCTAATTGCAATCTTCTTTGATTAAATTCGGTTTTTGTACAAAACCTTTACTACTTATCGATTCAAGAACACAAAACCAAAAAGTTGATTCATGTTCTCAAATTCGTAGCAACAATCACATAAGAACCCTAAATGTTTCGAACCATTCAAGATAATCATACAAAAGATTTCTATCATGCAAATTTAATCAAACACTCACACAAAAGCAACCATAAATCGCAATATATGAATCTGAAAATTAACAATTCATCATAAAATTTCAGAAAACAATACTTGTTCATACATATGTGTCAACTAAGGCAAAACCAACGAAAATACAAAGCAAAGGTACAAGGAGAATCGGATTACACCGTGATGAAGATGAGATGAATGAAGTGATGATGTGGTCTCTTGAATTTCGAAAGCAATCTTCAAGGTGGAGGGTGGATGGTGTGCACGGCTTGTCTTCTTCTTCCTTGGCCTTGCTTGCACTTCGTGGTTGCCCTAGAGGATGGAGAAGAACACGGCTAGGCTAGAGAGATTTCTGAATTATTTTCTCAAAGTATAAACGCAAAAGTGTGGAATTCGGACCCCTTGACGTTGAGAAAGTGTAGGAATATATAGGGGACGGCCCATAGGTGTCCAAGCCGTCCAAAACCCTAGAGATGTTCACGGCATGTGCTTGCTTCCTCCACATAATTTCCTCCAATGAATTCTTGCCACATAAGCCCTATGAGGTGGTGCAACCAATCACAAAATTCCAATATTAATTCCCTAAATAATTCTTGCCGAAATATGTAGATAATTTCTGATTTTATACACCAATTTCGGCAACAATATATTTAGAGAATAAAAGGGGGATGAACCTAGACTCCTTTGAGAGCTTTTTGTGTTCAACACATATTCTCTTTCCTTTAAAAGCTCCCTAAGAAATCTCCACGAAATCTCTTTATTTTTCTGATTTTTCCTCACGGCAAAAACCCTAATTTCTCTCTTCATTATCTCTTGCCGAATTCCCTAGGGTTTGCACGGCATCCCCTTGTTTTCCTCTTGGCTTGGACGGCTAGGTCTTCTAGGGTTTTATCTCTTGATTTATTTCCATAAAAATAACCCTAGAAAATCTCCATAGAAAATCTTCTTTATTTTCTGATTTTTGGACGCCTCTTCCTTGTTTCTCTCATGCAATTTCACGGCAAACATATCTTTAGGGCTAGGGTTTGCGTCACAAACCCTAGTGTCATGGGCTTTGATGGGCCATTATCCAATTTGCCGAAAATCCAAAGAGTTCTTGGGCCTCGTTGCTTCATCTTCAAGCCTTCTCATTTTCCAACGCAAAACACATTATTTTTCCATTTCTTTTTCATGGTTGCGTTGGAAACTTGCTAGGGAAGCCTTCCTCCATTTCGTAGGATTTCCTGGTTGGACTAGGAAAGCTTGTTTCTTCATTTCTGCTCAAATGTGTGGGCCATTTTCTCTCATGTTCGTTCGTCTTGATGTTCGCAAGCTCCTCTTTCCATTCGTGCGTTCATTTCCACTTTCTAGCTCGGAGGTCCTGAAAATAGAAACTATACTTAAAATAGAAACTTTCTAAAAAATGAAAATAGAAACTTACTAAAAATGAAAAATAGAAACTTTCCAGAAATGAGAAATGAAAAATGAGAAATGAGAAATGAGAAATGAAAAATGAAGACAAAAATGGAAACTTTCTACAATAAGGAACTTTCCTAATCAAAGAATGGAAACTTTCCCAAACAGGGATTTTTCAAGGAAATGGCGCAGAAAAGTGTAGGGAAATGCAGTTAAAACGTCGCATTAAAATGCTCCTATCAAATTCCCCCACACTTAGCTTTTGCTAGTCCCTTAGCAAAATCAAACTAAGACACACACTAAGACTCAACGAAAATTTAAAGACTTGACAAAAACAATGACTCTATTGCCCTTCAACTATTTGTCTCAGCAATCTCTTACTTTCATAACACCAAGATTAGCACTTAACCAAAATTCAATGTTAGGCATTCAAGAGTTAATTAAAACACATAACTTACATATACACAAGTAGGACTTGGTTGAAACAATGGTGATGGTTTCTGTTAAGCATGTTTCAAACAAGTATGATTCAACTCCTCACAAGTTATATCCACTCTTTCTTCTCTCAGATCATGGCAATGCTTAAAAGCTTATACACTCAAGTATATGTGAAAGATAGCAAGTATATCACATAATTCAAGAAACGAAAGCACATGTATAATTTTCTTTAAAGATCTCATGAAGGACACCAACTACTTGCACAGATGGACCCAAGCCATAAGTTCAACTCTTGTAACTCATCTCCACATCAAGGGCTGTCCCATCTTAAGGATCAAGAAGGTCTTCTTAAAGGTTGTAATGGGGCCAAGGCTCAAGGTTTTAAGAAATGAAGGGTAAGGATTTATCAAAGTGTCCTAAAAACCTAGCAGAGCACATGTAGATGTAGAGACCTCAAGAAATCCACCAAGGCATTGCAAAAACGTCACTTTCCCTAGAGGTAACATAAAAGGGGCCTAATGTCTTCATGTTGGGCCCAATCTTCATTGTAAACTTCCCTTGAACTATAGTGAATGGACAAAGGCCAAATTTTTCTGTAGTGGGCCTTCAGTTCAACGTAAACTCCAAAATCACCAAGTATGGGGGACTAAAATCCATAAACATTTTTCTTTCTTTTCTTTTTAGCCGTATACATTTTTTCTTTTTTTTCTTTTTTTTTTCGGCTTTTTCATATATTTTTCTTTTATGGACAAGTCTACCCCCACACTTTAACTTTCACCTCTTCTCAATTTTCATCCTTAGCACCAAACCCACGAAGTATGTCTCAAAAGATAGCTCCACTAAGTTCTTAGAACAAAGGGTAGGGTTTTAACTATACTAAGCTTCATGGTTAAGGGTTTTAAGGTTGATGAATGAAAAGGCTCAATGTAGGCTCAAAGGGGCTTATCTAGGGGAGTCCCACGACGGGCACAATTAGGGACACAGGTTTATTTGGCAATGGTGGAAATTCCTAGGGTACCTCTATCCCTTCCAGAATCAGGGCCATGTATTGACAAACGTCTCAACAAGCACAAGAGTGAATTCTAGCATTCTCTAGTCCATCAAACTTAATCTATGGCAAGCAATCAATCAAATGAAAGAATAATGAGATCATCAAAACATCGCCAAGAAAATAAGAATATATATTTCATTTATCACTCCAAGAAAAAGGGACATGGCTCAATATCTCACATGGGTTTTTATGAATCAAAACTCATCCTAACATGCTCATATTCTGTACCAAAGTTTTCGAATCCATATCCACTACAAGGCACACATTTTTCATATATCTCAATTAACCAAAGAATACCATGTTTAAAAATCATCTCAATCTTGTGATCCTCTTTTAGTCATGATTTTAGAGATATAGAATCATCCTAGACAGTTGAAAGGGCATCCTAAGACTCAAAACAAAAACAAAAGCAACGAAAATTTTTAAATTTTTGACATTTTCCAATTTTTTTGTATTTTTCAATATATGACTCAAGATAAAAGTGTAAATCCCTTCCCCCACACTTAAATATTGCATTGTCCTCAATGTAATCAATAAAAAGCATGCAATGGAACACTTAAGCATATAGGGATGAAATTTACGAAAATGACTACCAACATAAAGAAAAATTGGAGAAGTAAAAGGGAGAGATAAAACAAATCTGCGTTGATGACTCCTCCACAGCTACTTCAGAATTGGGTTGCCTCCCAAGCAGCGCTTAATGTTTATAGTCTTTCAGCCTAGACTTGTACCTCCATTTAATCCTCAGGGTTTGGAACGTTTTGGAGGGGTACATCCTCCACTGCATGTTCCACAAATGCCTCATAGTAAGGCTTCAAGCGATGGCCATTCACTTTGAACTCGTTGCTTGTATGTTCACTCTTTATCTGCACAGCTCCATGAGGAAACACATGAGTGATAACAAAAGGCCCAATCCAACGAGAACGAAGCTTACCTGGGAAGAGTTTGAGACGAGAATGGAAGAGAAGAACTTTTTGACCCACAACAAAAGTCTTCCTTCGAATCATTTTGTCATGGAATGCCTTAGTCTTATCCTTGTAAATTTTAGCACTTTCAAAGGCATCATTCCTTATCTCCTCTAACTCTTGCAATTGCAACTTCCTATGAAGCCCAGCTGCATCCATATCCATGTTGAACTGCTTCACAGCCCACCAAGCTTTGTGCTCCAACTCCACAGGTAAATGGCAAGGTTTGCCATAGATAATTCGATATGGTGACATACCTATGGGAGTTTTGTATGCAGTTCTGTAGGCCCACAAAGCATCCTCTAGACGCAAGGACCAGTCCTTCCTGTTGGGGTTCACAGTCTTCTCCAATATCCCCTTAATCTGACGATTAGAGACCTCAGCCTGCCCACTAGTTTGTGGGTGATAAGGTGTAGAAACCTTATGTGTGACATCATATCTCTTCAAGAGAGCCTCAATCGTCCGATTGCAAAAATGGGATCCTCCATCACTAATGAGAACTCTAGGCATTCCAAACCTGCTAAAGATGTTAGACTTGATAAAATCTGCAACAACCTTAGAGTCATTAGTTCTAGTGGCCTTTGCTTCCACCCATTTGGAAACATAGTCCACTGCAAGTAAGATATAGAGAAACCCAAAAGATGAAGGGAAAGGTCCCATGAAATCTATACCCCAGACATCAAATATTTCAACAGTTATTATATTGGACAATGGCATTTGATCTCTAGGACCTAGATTTCCTGTTCTTTGGCACTTATCACAAGTTAAACAATAGGCATGTGCATCCCTAAATAATGTTGGCCAATAGAACCCAGACTCTAGCACCTTAAACGCAGTCTTCTTAGACCCAAAGTGTCCCCCACATGCTTTAGAGTGGCAAAAAGAAAGTATAGCATTATGTTCATGTTCAGGCACACATCTCCTAATCAATTGATCAGAGCAATACTTCCACAAATAAGGTTCATCCCAAACATATTGCTTAACAGTTTTCTTAAGCCTATCCCTATGAGCACGTGACATGGTATCAGGAATCTTTCTAGACACAATATAATTCACAATGTCTGCATACCATGGTTCACTTACCTGGATTCCAAAGAGTTGCTCGTCTGGAAATGTCTCCACCAGAGGGAGATAATCTTCTGCATGCACTAAGCGACTTAAGTGGTCAGCTACCACGTTCTCACTACCCTTCTTGTCCTTGATTTCCACGTCGAATTCTTGCAAGAGTAGGATCCATCTGATGAGCCTTGGTTTCGCCTCCTTCTTGGTCATCAAGTATTTCAAAGCTGCATGGTCAGTAAAGATAGTCACTTTGGTACCAAGTAAATAGGAGCGAAACTTCTCAAGGGCAAAGACAACTGCAAGGAGCTCTTTCTCTGTGGTGGAGTAGTTCATTTGTGCATCATTGAGAGTCCTTGAGGCGTAGTAGATGGCATAGGGCAGCTTTTCCTTCCTTTGTCCCAAAACGGCTCCAACTGCGTAGTCAGAGGCATCACACATTAATTCAAAGGGCAAGGACCAGTCTGGAGGTAACATGATGGGGGCAGATGTCAACAACTCCTTAAGCTTGTCAAAAGCTTCTTGACACTCCTTGTCAAAGTGGAAGGGCACATCCTTCTGGAGTAGTTGACATAAGGGTCTCGAAATTTTGGAGAAGTCCTTGATGAACCTCCTGTAAAAACCTGCATGACCAAGGAAAGAACGAATCTCTCTCACAGAAGTGGGAGAGGGTAAGTGACGCACAATATCAACCTTGGCTTTATCAACCTCTATACCCCTAGCAGAGACAATATGTCCTAGAACTATTCCTTGTTTAACCATAAAATGGCATTTTTCCCAGTTTAAGACAAGGTTAGTTTCCATGCAACGTTTCAGAATTATCTCCAGATTATTAAGACAATCATCAAAATTCTTTCCAAAAACTGAAAAGTCATCCATGAATACCTCTATGATTTTCTCAATATAATCTGAAAAGATACTTACCATACACCTCTGAAAGGTACCTGGAGCGTTGCAAAGTCCGAAAGGCATACGTCTATAGGCAAACGTTCCAAAGGGGCAAGTGAAGGTTGTCTTCTCTTGATCTTCATTTGCAATTGCAATCTGGTTGTAACCAGAGTATCCATCCAGGAAGCAGTAGTAGTCATGTCCAGCTAGGCGCTCAAGCATCTGGTCAATGAATGGCAGAGGAAAGTGGTCTTTCCTTGTGGTTGCGTTGAGCCTCCTATAGTCAATGCATACTCTGTGGCCTGTTACTGTCCTTTGGGGCACCAGTTCGTTATCAGCATTCTTTACCACAGTGATCCCAGACTTCTTGGGCACGACCTGAACTGGAGAGACCCACTTGGAGTCAGAAATGGGGTAGATTACCCCACAATCAAGGAGTTTGATAACCTCCTTCTTCACTACTTCCATCATTGGAGGGTTGAGACGACGTTGAGCCTCTCTAGTGGGTTTAGACCCCTCCTCTAGAAGTATCCTGTGGACGCAAGTTGTAGGGCTGATTCCCTTGATATCCGCCAATGTCCATCCTATGGCGGTCTTGTGTTGCTTCAACATTTCCACCAACTTCTCTTCTTGTGGAGTTGTTAGTGCAGAGGACACAATCACTGGCAAGGTTTCCTTGTCCCCTAAGTAGACATACTTCAAATGGTCTGGAAGAGGTTTTAGCTCAAGTTCTGGGGCCTGGACCACTGAAGGTAAAGTCTTGTTAGTGGATAACTGAATGGACAATGGAGAAACAGACTTACCTATAAAGGGTGATGCCTCAAGGAAGGAGACGTTTTCAATGATTTTATCCTCACAAGTGTCTTTCAACTTGTCCTCTGAGATGGTGACGCCTTCCTTTGTATAGCCTACCCCACTCTCAAGGGTAGTGACTAGGGTATCCTCATGCATAACATCAAACATTTTCTGCGCAAGTTCATCTAAAATGTCAGCAGAAAAACAATCATTAACCTCTAGGGGATACCTCATGGCCTCAAAGATGTTAAAGCCAATAATGTCACCATCGAACTCCATTGTAAGAGAGCCTTCATACACATCAATCTTCGTCCTAGCTGTCCTTAAGAAAGGACGTCCCAAAAGCAATGGAGTGGAACTTACAGGGGAGTCCTCCATTTCCAATACATAAAAATCAGCTGGGAAGATAAGATGGTTAACCTGTACAAGCACATCCTCCAACAAACCTCTAGGGTATGCATTGGATCTGTCAGCTAACTGAATGATAACATTGTCAGATTTAAGTTCCCCTAGACCTAGGGTTTCATAAACAGAGTAGGGCATAACATTAACAGATGCACCTAGGTCTAGCATGGCATTCTTAAATCTAGAGTTACCAATAGTACAAGGAATGGTAAAGCTTCCAGGATCCTTACACTTTGGAGGGATCTTCCTCTGAATTAGGGCAGAGACATTCTCACTTACCTTTACCACCTCCTTTTCACGGTTTACTCTCCTAGTAGTGCAAAGCTCTTTGAGGAACTTGGCATACTTAGGGACTTGCTTGATGGCCTCTAGGAGGGGTAGGTTTACTTGCACCTTCTTGAAAGTTTCCAAGATAGCTTGGTCACTTTCATCCTTCTTAGATTGGGCAAACCTGCGTGGGAAGGGCATGCAAGAAGAAGAAGGGTTAGCAATAACCAAATTTGATAAGTTAGAATTATTACCTTTGATTTCCGGTTTTGCCTTTAAAGATGAGGATGCCTTGGTCTCTTCCTTTGACGTTGCAGGGTCCTTCTCAATACCCAACTTGGTGGGTTCTTGGTCTTCCTCAATTTCTATGCTCATTTGGACCTTCTTGGGTTGCTTGGGTGGATCCACAAATGGTCTCCCACTCCTCGTAGTCACAACTGATGCATTCTCCACATTACCCTTAGGGTTAGGTATTGTGCCACTAGGAAGCTTCCCAGTCTCATGAATCTTGCTCATGAAGTCCACGACTTGGCCCATCTGTTTCTTAAGATCTGCAATATCCTTAGTGTGGGTCTGTTGTCCTTGAATCAAAGCTTGAGTAGAGTTTGTCAAGGCCTGGGTGGAACTAGTCAAGGCTTCCAACGTTTTGTCATAGTGAGACATTGAAGGTCCTGAGTTCTGTTGAGGAGGGGGCATGTAGGGCCTTTGAAAAGATGATCCTTGGAATGAAGGCCCTTGAGGACGTTGGAAGTTCCCACCAAGAGGATTCTGAACGTTATCATTGTTAGTCCACTTGAAGTTGGGATGGTCCCTCCATCCTGGGTTGTACGTATTGGAGTAAGGGTCATGTCTAGGACGTTGAGGTCCTCCTTGGTATCCTCCTTGATATCCTCCAATAGCATTTGCAGATTCCCATCCTCCATTCTCATTAAGTTGAGGGCACTGATCTGTAACATGCCCTTGCATAGAGCATACCCCACAAGCTATTGTTGCACTTGGTCCTTTGGAACTTACCACTTGATTCATGAGTAGAGTAAGCTTATTCAGTTGGTCCTCAATTGCAGTATTCTTGCTCATCTCATGCACCCTACGAGTAGAGTGTCCTACTCCCTCATATTGTTGGGAGTTCAAAGCACGATTAGCTATAAGCTCCTTCCCAACTGTAGGGGACTTATCCACAAAAGCTCCTCCAGCTGCAGCATCCAACATTTGCCTTTCCAAGGGTAAGAGTCCTTCATAGAAACATGTGAGTAGGGTCTCATCCTTCATCTGATGTTGAGGACATTGTGCAAGTAGGGAATTGAACCTCTCATAGTAGGCAGCATAGGACTCATCATGGGCTTGCTCTATTCCACTGAGCTTCTTCCTGAGTGTGATGACCTTAGAAGCTGGGAAGTATTTCTCCAAGAAGGCCTTTCTCATTGTTTCCCATGAGGTGATACGTCCTGCAGGGAGTTCATATAGCCAATCCTTGGCTCTATCAGCTAGAGAGAATGGAAATGCTCTCATCTTAAGAAGGTTCTCATCTGCCCCTTGTGGTTGCATGTTTGCACAAACAGATTGAAATTCTCGAACATGCTTGTTAGCGTCCTCCATATTAAGTCCATGGAAGATAGGGAGCTTGTGCAACAAACCACTCTTTAGCTCAAACTCTGCTTGTCTTCCAGCTGCAGGGGGAGGGTATACTATGCCTGTAGGGGGTCCTCCTTCAACAGTTGCAGTGGAAAGTTCCCTAATAGATGCCATTCTCTCTTTTTCGACTTCTTCAGGTGGTGGTGAAGGTGGTGGTGTAGAGTTGGACGAAATCACAGGTGAAGGTGAACGTGAAGGAGGAGATGGACTTGGTGTAGGTGATGTAGACTCCTCAGAACAGTAGGTCCTCTTCCCTTGTTCGTTAAAGATGTACCCTCTGTGTGTCGAAGGGGAAGGGCTTGTCTGCTCAAGAAGTGAAGGACCCTTCAAGCGAGCGAGCCTTGCTTCAATTTCCTTTAGTGTAGAGGATCTAAAAGGCTCGGTCATTCATAGGAATCCTGAACATCATCAAAATTCAAAGAAGTTAGCAAAGTATAAAGTGAGTTAATTACAAATTAGTGATTTAATACATCAACCTTACTATTCACGAGTCACTATTCACAAGTTACTATTCACGACTTTACTATTTATGATTTATACAAGTATAAAGAGAAGTATAAATTACAAACTATCCACAATCTTTTCACAAATAAACCACGTAAGAAGTTTATAAAATGTACAAAACAACACAATTTACAAGTGGAGGTTATGTTCAAGTATCTTATTATCTTTACAAAATAAAGTTAATATCTCAATTGATTACAAGTTGTAAGTCGAGCCCAATAGAAACCACTACTATTGGTGAGATACGATCTAGGGATAGTCGCCTAGACATAAGTCACTTCCCTTTGTTTCAGAAGGCTAGATGGCCAGATTAAGAGGTAAGTGAGAGGGAGGACTCATTTTGGTGACACTACGGAGGCTACTCCCTCATTGAGGTTTAGGCCCCTATTGGCTACTCCCACATTGTGGTTTACGCACGGTCTATAGTATCTCTGAGATCCAATTTGAACCCATCACCCAGGGTCTCAACCTAAGACACCACCTATATGCCCCTTACTCAGCTTGAAAAGAACTCATGTGTTAGACAGTTCTCCAAATGTTAATAAAAGCCGCCCTCAACTCCAAAAGACCTTAGAAAGGCACTAATGAAGGGTTAAGGCCAATATTAACAAAAGGGCCCTTATCTACTCATACGATTTTACACACTTATAAATAATCAAGAATTTAACAATATTTACAATTAATTCTTTACATTTCTTTTGTTTAACAAGATTAGACACAATTTACACAAAACTTTCATACAAACAAACAAAACGTCACTATTCACATCTAATTATCTTTTTTTTTTTTTTTTTTTTTTTTTTTTTTTTTTTTCACGAAATTAAGTAAAATTACTTCTATTCTTTCCTTTTCTTTACAATTATTTTCAACACTTAGGTACGGGAACAGGGAGTCTCGATGTGCAATGGGGCTGAAACAGCTACCCTTTTCAAGACTATGTTTAATCCAATATACCTTAGGTGCATCACAACATTTTCTTTTGTTATAAATACCATTGATTTCGAATTAAATTCCAAGCGGTAAATCAAGTGGACGTGCGGCCCAAGTATAATCGTCAAGACACTAAGTCTCTCCTACATCCTTTGGGCAACCTTACTGAAATGGCCAGGTAGGGGAGGGCGACCACGAGAGGTAGAATCCATTTTGGCATGAGCTACTCCCACATTGTGGTTTAGGCTCATTTGCACGCACTTCTGGATTCAAGAACCAGTCATGAGCGTTGTCCCCTTCCTAGACACCATCCCACATAGGCTATACTTACTTGGATATAAAAGGTCCTAAGTGTGAAGACAGTTCAATGAATGTTAATAAAGGCCGCCCTCAACCTTAAGGGACCTGGACTAGGTACCAATAAGGGGTTTAGGCCAATATTAATAAACACGACTTCACCTATTCCTTCTTTAATTTACAACTCACAATTAAAATTCGTATTCAACAATATAAATAATCAACCTAAGTAATTAATCTACTAATTTTCGACAATTATCAACAAAATAATTAACAAGTAAATTTTTTTTTTTTTTTTCGGTCACAATATAAACAAAACACATATTATTCACAATATGACAAATGATTTTTCAATCCCCGGCAACGGCGCCAAAAATTGATACGCTCATAGCAAGCGCATAATTTAACCCTGAAATGTCATTAGTAGTACGTAATAAATAGGGATCGTTCTATTCCGGGGATTGAGGGTACACCTGTCATTGTCAAACAATTAAACAATTAAAATTAAAACAAAGTATAATATTTACAAAATATAGACATATTTACGAAAAGGGGGGAGTTTTTGGTTTTTGGTTTTAATTTCCGAAAATAAAATCTAAGTTACCTAAATAATTAAAATGCAAAAACATAAAAATACAAATGGAATGCAAGAACAAAGATCAAAGTCGAAACTCATGATTAAAATTAATTCAAGTTCATCATTGTTCATCATAGTCATGCAAGAGGAGTTGATCATGTGAAACGTTCAAAAGCAAACAATTTCCCATATTTACTTTCAATGCTAATTAACCTAAGTGAAAGCACCTAGATTAATTCTATCAAACATGCAATCAAGCCCTAGAAAGCTAGTCAATCATGTCATGTTTAACGCAATAAACACCTAGAAAGGCTATCAACTCAAATGTGCAACTTAGTATGAAAAAGTCCACCTAATTGCAATCTTCTTTGATTAAATTCGGTTTTTGTACAAAACCTTTACTACTTATCGATTCAAGAACACAAAACCAAAAAGTTGATTCATGTTCTCAAATTCGTAGCAACAATCACATAAGAACCCTAAATGTTTCGAACCATTCAAGATAATCATACAAAAGATTTCTATCATGCAAATTTAATCAAACACTCACACAAAAGCAACCATAAATCGCAATATATGAATCTGAAAATTAACAATTCATCATAAAATTTCAGAAAACAATACTTGTTCATACATATGTGTCAACTAAGGCAAAACCAACGAAAATACAAAGCAAAGGTACAAGGAGAATCGGATTACACCGTGATGAAGATGAGATGAATGAAGTGATGATGTGGTCTCTTGAATTTCGAAAGCAATCTTCAAGGTGGAGGGTGGATGGTGTGCACGGCTTGTCTTCTTCTTCCTTGGCCTTGCTTGCACTTCGTGGTTGCCCTAGAGGATGGAGAAGAACACGGCTAGGCTAGAGAGATTTCTGAATTATTTTCTCAAAGTATAAACGCAAAAGTGTGGAATTCGGACCCCTTGACGTTGAGAAAGTGTAGGAATATATAGGGGACGGCCCATAGGTGTCCAAGCCGTCCAAAACCCTAGAGATGTTCACGGCATGTGCTTGCTTCCTCCACATAATTTCCTCCAATGAATTCTTGCCACATAAGCCCTATGAGGTGGTGCAACCAATCACAAAATTCCAATATTAATTCCCTAAATAATTCTTGCCGAAATATGTAGATAATTTCTGATTTTATACACCAATTTCGGCAACAATATATTTAGAGAATAAAAGGGGGATGAACCTAGACTCCTTTGAGAGCTTTTTGTGTTCAACACATATTCTCTTTCCTTTAAAAGCTCCCTAAGAAATCTCCACGAAATCTCTTTATTTTTCTGATTTTTCCTCACGGCAAAAACCCTAATTTCTCTCTTCATTATCTCTTGCCGAATTCCCTAGGGTTTGCACGGCATCCCCTTGTTTTCCTCTTGGCTTGGACGGCTAGGTCTTCTAGGGTTTTATCTCTTGATTTATTTCCATAAAAATAACCCTAGAAAATCTCCATAGAAAATCTTCTTTATTTTCTGATTTTTGGACGCCTCTTCCTTGTTTCTCTCATGCAATTTCACGGCAAACATATCTTTAGGGCTAGGGTTTGCGTCACAAACCCTAGTGTCATGGGCTTTGATGGGCCATTATCCAATTTGCCGAAAATCCAAAGAGTTCTTGGGCCTCGTTGCTTCATCTTCAAGCCTTCTCATTTTCCAACGCAAAACACATTATTTTTCCATTTCTTTTTCATGGTTGCGTTGGAAACTTGCTAGGGAAGCCTTCCTCCATTTCGTAGGATTTCCTGGTTGGACTAGGAAAGCTTGTTTCTTCATTTCTGCTCAAATGTGTGGGCCATTTTCTCTCATGTTCGTTCGTCTTGATGTTCGCAAGCTCCTCTTTCCATTCGTGCGTTCATTTCCACTTTCTAGCTCGGAGGTCCTGAAAATAGAAACTATACTTAAAATAGAAACTTTCTAAAAAATGAAAATAGAAACTTACTAAAAATGAAAAATAGAAACTTTCCAGAAATGAGAAATGAAAAATGAGAAATGAGAAATGAGAAATGAAAAATGAAGACAAAAATGGAAACTTTCTACAATAAGGAACTTTCCTAATCAAAGAATGGAAACTTTCCCAAACAGGGATTTTTCAAGGAAATGGCGCAGAAAAGTGTAGGGAAATGCAGTTAAAACGTCGCATTAAAATGCTCCTATCACGAATGCTGCTATATATGAATGTTTATACAAATATGATGGGTTGTCGTTCTTTGACACAAACCAAACATACAAAAAACTATTCAAAGACAAATCTATATACAACTGAAAACATGGAGATATATCCATCTTTCTGCTATATATATATATATATTATGAGGTTCTCTCTAGAAGAATTATTCAGAATAATAGAAGAAAACAAAACAGCAATATATTTTTTTTCGACTAGGTCTGAACAGCAATATTGGTGGTGGTTATATAGAAGAAAACAAAACATATGGGACCTGAGCATGTTTGACCGCATTGGGATTAGCTACCCTAAAAAAAACAGCCATCAATTCCAACTGAGAATGAGGCTATAGCTAGCAATTAAATTTGAAGCTCCCCCTTTTTGTTTTATAAAACTGACCACATGAGTTTTGTTCCTGATGATGCTCAATTGCTAGCTTTCCCCAGCTTCCGGTTTAGAGCCTCTGGTTTTATATCATGCATTTAAGTTCAGTGACATATGGACATATATACATATTATATAACACACAGCTGCACTACCCTGTGTGACTGTGCCAGTGGGTGGCTGGCAGCAGCCAGGAGTTCTTTTTTTTTTTCGGCATTACAACAACAGAATAGAAACAAAAGGGCAAAGAGCCCAACAAGGAACAGAAAGCAATACGAAAAAAAGGGGAAAAAAAAACTACCAACAGATCGACCCAAACAAAACAGATTAAGGCGTTGGGTGGGGGGAGCTGCAACAAATCAATCCAAAGCTCATACCAAACCAAGAATCTATATTTAGCATATGAATACAACAAATTAAGGTATGAAGCCACGGAAAAAATATAAAGGATCAATCCTCAATCTTCAAGCTATGACAAATTCTTACATAAGAAGAATTAGGCTACAAGAAAACAACAAAATCGATTAACCAAAAGGAGAACTTCAAAAACAAATACATTGACATTGAACTTAATTAATCCAATTCTAAATAATATCAAGATTAGATTCAACAAAACAAAACAACAATAAGATTTTAGATACATACCCACGAGGAGAGTTTCAGAGAGAGCTGATAAGGAGAAACTAACAACTAGGGTTTTGTAGTCATAGTTCTCTTTTATATGTTTATTTATTTATTTATTTATTTATTTATTTATTTATTTATTTATTTATTTTTATCACGATCTTAATTACTACTACTTTTTATTGCCACACCAAAAGAAAAAATCTACCCGCTCTTTTTCTTTTTAATCCCGCCAATTTTTTCCCTTATTTTTTTTTCCCACCAAAACCTACAGCGACGAAAACAATTAGATCCTCGCTAAATGCATCAAAGGCAAAGAGATCAATCATTGATGAAATAAGACTTTTAGCGAGGAATACTTTCATTCGTCCTTATTAAATTTGGCAGGTCTCTTATATAATTTTGCGCCAAACCAATAACGAGGAAAATATATTTTCCTTGATAATGGCTTCTTTTGACGACAAAACAATTCCTCGTAGAACATGGACTTTTAGCTAGAAAACTATAGTTTTGTCGCCATTGAATTTGGCGGGTCTTACACAATTTTCCCCCAAACTAATAGTAAGGAAAGTGTTATTTCCTCACTAATTGCTTCTTTTCACGAGGAAATAGTTCATCGTAAAACACGGGCTTTTAGCGAGGAATTCATAATTTTGTCGCCATTGAATTTGGCGGGTTTTGCATAATTTTCCGCCAAACTAATAACGACGAAATAGTTATTTCCTCGCTAATTGCTTTTTTCACGAGGAAATAGTTCATCGTAAAACACGGGTTTTTAGCGAGGAATCCATAATTTTGTCGCCATTGAATTCGGCGGGTTTTACATAATTTTCCTCCAAACTAATAACGACGAAATCGTTATTTCCTCACTAATTGCTTCTTTTCACGAGGAAATAGTTCATCGTAAAATATGGGTTTTTAGGGAGGAATTCATAAATTTGTCGCTATTGAATTTGGCGGGTTTTACATAATTTTCCGCCAAACTAATAACGACGAAATAGTTATTTCCTCACTAATTGCTTCTTTTCACGAGGAAATAGTTCATCGTAAAACATGAGATTTTAGCGAGGAATCCATAATTTTGTCACCATTGAATTTGGCGGGTTTTACATAATTTTCCGCCAAACTAATAACGACGAAATCGTTATTTCCTCGTTGAATGTCATTTTCGCGATGAAAAAATTCCTCACCCTAGTCTCATATTTCCTCGCTAATAACATGATGATTTAGGAGACCAAACTATGGTCACTTTTAGTGATGAACAAAAATATTCGTCGTAGAAAGTGGTGTATAGTGAGGAAAATATGTTTCTCGCAGAAAACCTAATGACATTTAGTGAGGAATCGAAATATTCCTCGTAAAAAGTGACATTTACTGAGGAGAATAAATTCCTCGCAAAAAACTTGGTCGCTAAAAAGACTTTCTGTTGTAGTGAGAGCATCATGAGAAATTGACAATGCAGAATTTTGAAACTAAACCCAAGAGCAAGCCTTCTTTTTTCTCCACAAAAAATTATAACATGCAAGTATCATCAGTTCCAATAGGTAAGAGCTTGCTCTTATCTAATGCAATTCCAATTCAAAATATACCAAAGAATGACAGTCAACAAAATGAAGGCAGCATTTATTCTGAATTTACAAAATGAAAACGAGAGCTTATCATGGCCATTAGCAGCAGCTGCCTGGGTAAAGTACATCATCTAACACAGCTGAATTCACTAAATTTGTTGTTGCATCAGTAAGCATGGCACTGTTGTGTAAGCCTGTAAGGAATCACAAGCCTGTACATCATCTTCAGGCCCATTCCTTTTCTGTTTCCTTGAGATACTGTTTTCTGCTTCTGCAAATGAGTCTCAACTTCAACAAGTCAGATTAATACTACCTCTACTTGTAGTAGTGAATGTGAAAGCTGAAAAAGCAGTACTTAATACTTCAATTGAAATAAGAAAATAGGGTATTGTACCTCCTTATTTGTTTGAAATGAGACCGGAAGCCCCGACTCATTCATTTGTCTAGTAAGTTCCATATCCTCTGGCAAAGTTCCACATTCTGAAACCCAGAAATTCCACCTAAAAGGTTTAAGACTACTACAGACACATAATATACTTGCACCTATCATAATCATCATTATCACCAACATCAAACAAATTTAAAGGACAAATTCTTACAAAAGAAAATAAAAATTAAATCTCTAAAGTCTCATGGACAAAAATTCAGAGAGGATGATGAATCGACGACCTTCCAAAATGATAGGACCAAAAAGTGTGACGATATTATTGAATATGTGCCCCATTTTAGCCTTGTTTCTCCCTTAAGTTTCGTGTTTTGAGTCATTGAGTCGTTTTTAGAGTCTTGTTGAGTGTTTGGAGTGCAATAAGCGGAAAAAGTAAAATTCATGAAAAATCCTAGCTGGACCAGGATTCCTAACTGTCAACTATTTTTGCGGTCTTTACATTTTAATTTCCCTTTATTTTCTCTAGAAAATTCTGATATTCTCTTGCTTGTTGTAGGAAACGTTGCCTGGTTGAACTCTTGGAAATAGCAATGATGAAGTCATAAAATAAAGCATTAAGATATTTGACCAAGCAATGAAGAAGGGAAATAAAGGAGAAAAGATGTTTTCAGTTGAGGAATAAAAGAGAAAGACGTTTCAGCTGGAAAATAAATAAGAGAAAGACGTTTTCAGTTGGGGAATAAAGGAGAAAAGACTTTTTCAGTTGAGGAATAAAAGAAAAAGATGTTTCAGCTGGAAAAATAAATAAGAGAAAGACGTTTCAGCTTGGAAATTAAAGGAATTGCCCCATTATGAGAGGAGTTAAGGCCATAAAGAAGACGTTTCAGTTGGGAAAGCCAACCAATGCTCCCCTATAAATAGGCAACGTCCAGAACTGAATTTGCATCACTTCCCAGCCAAGATCACTTCCCAGCTAAGATAATTCATTGCCTATCACTTCCTAGCCAAAAACTTTTCCAAGACTCTGCCCAATTCACTTCTTAAACTTTCATCACCTACAAGACCGTGACACTATCCATCCATCAATCTACAAAGCTCTAAGGCGCTGAGTCAAAGACGCTCCACCACCACAGCAGAGACAAGTTCATCACCTTGTTGCTAAGCCGCTGAGGAAAGCTTCAAAGTGTAACTATGACTCTACTTATAATTTTTGTTTCAGTTTTGTGTGTTTCAATTTGCGAGTTGTGTAATTGGAGACATAGAATTTTCAGAATATTTTTATTAATATTTTTGAGATTTTCAGTTTGTTATTGAGTTAATTTCGAGAATTCTTTTATGATGCATGTTACAATCTTGTGCCCTTTTACGTGTTTAGGTAATTTTCAGAGTTAGGTTAATAAGTTTGCATGCTAGAATAATGGTGAGAGTTCTTGTGTGTTTTCTTAATTTGCCAAGAGTAATTGTTATTTGTTAAGGCGCTGAGTTAAACAAGTAGCAATTAGTTCTAAAAAGTGGTAAAAACTATGTTCAATGGTTAAACGATTCTGGAAATTACGTGTTAAATTCTATGTCTAATGGTTAATTTGCACGTGTGAGTTGATTCGAGGGTTAGATAATACTACTAGTTAAGAGAATTACGCTGAGTGTTTTCGAAAATTAATAGTATTAGGCTTGGTAAGGACTTTTCCGATTCAAGCCTACATTAGAATGAATCAGATAAGTGGATTGATCCGCTGAGGCTTTTCATTTGAGCTCTTATCTAGGCATTTAAGGTGGGCACATTTTTGTAGCATGTTGAAATGAATTTTCTGTTTTTACACTTAGTAATTTCTGAGTGGTATTGGTCTAGGTTAGGGAAGTCGATCATTGTATATAGTTTTATCTGCTTTGTTTTTACTTTTAGTAGATTAGAAACCAAATTCCAAAACCCCCATTTTATTCTTTTATTTGTTAATTGACCTTTTTGTGTAGGTGTACCCTACAATCCCCGGACTGAACGATCCCTGCTTATCCTATACTGACAACTACATTTTGCAGGGTTAAATTGTGAGGCTATTTCAGCCGCATCACAAAACCTTTTCAATATTCTTACGCTTTGGAATTTTCAGTTTATTAAACAGCGAAATCAATGAAAAATGGAGCGAAAACTAACCTTACCTTCATATGCGCTGTCAATGTCCTGGGCTTGAAGCATAAATGAATCTCAGCAGCCTCAAAGCTTGTAATATTGAAATTGCATAAATAAATCAGTAACAAGTCAAGGACTTTTCTACTCTCAAATATCATCAATTCAAAATATCATCAATTCATCAAGTCTTATAAACAAGATACACTACTTTCAAAAATTGACACAAGAAAAGAATCTCATTGGGTTTTAACATTAAAAAAAAAAAATCAATTATATTTGAAACGCACACAATTAAGGATTCTGAATGAACCCTCCAGCATACCATCTGATTCCGATCTAGACAGAGAACAAAGCCACCGCCAGTCAATGCTCTTAGATCGATCCTCGTTAGAGGCAATGGAGAGAGCTCGTACATCCTGGTGAAAGAACCCGACGAAGAATCATGAACCAGTACCCTATACCCACAACTATTACCCAGAACCAAACAGATTTGACGAGAAGAAGAAAAAGCCATAGACAGATCGAGAAGGAGGGAGAATTACCCATCCGTGGTGAGTGAATTTGGTTTTCTCTTGCTCTGAGCTCGAATTTGTTTTCTTCGACGAGGAAGAGATGTAGACGAGAGAGAGAGAGAGAGAGAGAGAGAGAGAGAGAGAGAGAGAGAGAGAGAGAGAGAGAGAATGAGAGAGAGAGAGAGAGAGAGAGAGAGAGAGAGAGAATGAGAGAGAGAGGGGTCAACTAAAATGATAGAGGCCCATTTTATTGGCCAACATAAAGTGCGAATTGGTGTGGGAAAAAAAAGTGGGAAATTTAACTTTTGGCAAAAAAATTTCGGCGGGGCAGCGATGTTTGGAGAAGTTTGCTCCTGTTTTTTTCTTGTCCGTCCTCATAAGCTTATTAGGACACGTTGACAAAAATGAGTCCTTATTGGGTGTCCTTATATGTGGTTTTTCTAGTAGTGGAGTTTGTGTGACACTTGAAATGGCACATTAATACCGTAATTGAGAATATATGGTCATTGAGCCTTGAACCGGCTTGGATACGACTACCACCTAATCAAGAATTTTGCATCTACATTAGATAACTTCCGACACATAGGATTTGAGTGAAGGAACCTTCCTAGCACCCAACACTCTTGTCTTGAATTTTTTCGCAAACTACTTTAGCATTGCATTTTTCATTTTTAGCAATTTTCTATTTTCGGTTCTTAAATTTAGTTTAAGTCTTCACAATTAAAAATCACAATTTCGGATACTTGTTGCTAACATAATTTGTATTTGTGCTTAGTTGTCCGTAACTAAGTGGGGTTCCCTATTCCCTTGGGTACGATACTTAGAGCTTAATTTATTTGCCTTAAACTTGATGACCGTGTTGTATTACGCGTGAGGCGCTAGAATATGCACCGAATCATTGACCATGTTGAGAAGAAGAGATGTATATACGTTTCACCACCATTCACGGTGGTTTGCGGCGGGCAGTGGCTGTGGTTTTCGACCAGTTCCAGCCAGCTCTAGGGAAGTTTCTACTCCTTATTGTGATCTACTCGTCGAGACGAGCATTTCGATATATAGTTTGTAATTTTTGGAAATCGTATGAGCAAGTTATGAATTTTCCAAGTTTAGGGTTTTCAGTTCGATCGGTTTTCTATCAGTGGGGATTCGGCCGTCCGATTGACTTGTAGTTTCGATATATTGATCGTATAAGTATTCCGGAGACCTTGGGTGGTCTCGATTGAAGTTTCGCCTTGATTGGCATTACTTTCGGAATTTTAGGGCAAATGGGAGTTCGAAATATAATCATTTTCAATTCATGTACTAAGTTAAGATCGTATTGTACTTAGGTGATTGACGGCATGTATTCGATACCTTATCTGCTATAAGAGAAGACACAGCCGGATTTAGAGCTAAGTAAATCTCACGTGGTTCATTTACGAACCGAGTTATTTAATTGTCGGAATTGATTGATAATTATAAATCATTTTCGAAAATAAAGATTTGTTTGAAATAATATGAATTCGATTGACTACGGTTCATAGGGCTACGACGCATAGGTAAGAAAATGAATTTAAGTATAAAATGAATTTCTTGGTTTTAATACGTTTGAACTATAGTGGTATTAGTGGCATCCCTGAGTAGATGACTACCTATATATATATATATTTACGTGAAATATATATATTGATGGTGTGGCATTGTGATATATAGATTATTGAATTGAACATTTACTAATGTCGGAAACATATATGTATTGGTAGAATTGTTGTGATGCAAACAATATTTGTCATGAGTGAGTTCATATATTATTTTGGGGTATGACTTTTCGGGAAACAATATGTTATAAAAAATGGTTTGAAAAGTGTTTGAAGATGTGGGAGTCATAAGTTGTGATTTCTCATTTTGGTGATTTGAATAACATTTTGAGTTCAGTGAGACTCGTTTAATGTTTTGATCTAAGGGTCAGGTTGATCTAAGGATCTGGGGTCTCTAGTTGTGACCTCAGGCAGTTATTATTGTAAGGCTGAACCTCGGCCGCGGTGACAGGTTACGATTCAGTTAGAGCTCTAGTCTGTCTGCCAACATGTCAAAGTTCGACCGGATTTTCATATTGATTGTTAGGTTAACATTTCCTATATTTTGTCATGGGGTGACTTGAAATTGTCCTTTTGGTAAAAGATGTTGAGTTTTGGAAGGGTTCATTAGCGTGAATTGTTGATTTCTTTAATTAATTTTCTTTTTCATTTCTATTGTTTGGTTTCTTTATTTCTCATTCTTTTCCACTTCTATGGTTGAATTTTATGTAGTCTTCTGAACTAAAATTATATGCTGGGAATGCTATAGTTCTATTTGAATTATGTGCTTTTGGGGTGATATCTTGAACTAAATTTCTATGGAGGGATTACCGATATTTATTTGCGTTGATTTGTTGTCTTTGGATCGAAAAGGTGTTTTAGTGGTTTTCTAGGTTTACTCATACAAGCTTGCAAAAGCTTACCGGGTTTGTTATTTCAACCCGGTGCACTATTCCATGGTGTAGGGGTTATTGTGCAGGTTTGAATATCGAGTGACCGTTGTCGAAGCTGAGGTGTACGTTCGGTAGAGTGGGTGTCGAAGGGTACTTTTAGTTTTAAAATCTTCCGCTGTGTAGTGAGAGAGTGTGGGTGAGTTTACATATTGAGTTGTTGTTCAAGTTAATTTGTAAACTCTTTGTAACGTGTTATATGACTCTAAAGATTGAGTCGGTATTGACATTATGAGCTTAATTTAAATGAAAAATTTTCTAGATGGATTTCTTGTGCTTGTTAAGTTTCACGTTTCGAATTCGAATATTTTTATTCGAAATTCGGGGCGTGACACTTATGCAGAAATATTGTAGAACCTTCCAGAATCTTCTCGAGTTCTCCTCGGTCAACAGGGACTCCTAGTCATATTAGGATTCCTTTTCCTGGCAGGAATGAGTTTCCTTGCCCAACTGGGATTCTGTCATTTGTCATTTCTATCATCATTTCCACTAGCTTGACTCCTAATTGACTTAGGATTCCTTCTTCAACTGGGATTCCTTCTCCTAGTAGGATTAATTGGGAATGCTTCATTTCTTCATTTCTTTATCATTTCTGCTCCTCATTTCCTCATTGCCTTCATTTTCAGCTCAAAAGTACCTAAAAACAAAAACTAAGTTAGATAATACTAAGTAAAATGTAGAGAAAATTGCACTAAAAATATAGAAAATATTAATCCGATCAAGCTTGTAGACATGACACAGTTTGTTTAAGTGAGTGTCACATTAAATTGATTAAAACATGGAATGTGCATAGCATGTACTTTGTAGCAAAGTTGCTAATAATATTTTGTGTTGTTGTAAACATGCTAAGGACCATTGAGATATAAAGCATGGCATTGGCATGGCAATAGTATGTAGGTGTAGTAGGCGTACTACTAAAACATATAACATGTGTTAAAAGCATGCTTTTGAAGTCATTAAAATAATGCTAAGGCATGACAATAGCTCTAATTGCAAGAGCGTGTGTTGTGATATAGTTACTTATCTTATGCCGATTTGGAGTGAGTTGGGGTTTGAAATTTATGTAAGTACCAAAATTATGTTGGAGTTGTCCAAACATGATACTCCATTGCTCCAGTGAAACATCTTAGTAGAATGATGATGATGTCATTAATTCGAAGAGGCAATCGGGGATTATGTCCCCTTAACATAAGATAAAGAAAATCAATAGGCATGATAATATGACAAATGCTAGTAAAAAGATCTTACTAGACTAGTTACCACTTTACGAAGCGCATAACCATATTCTATAAAGTTCGGACATGTTTTCGAGACAAGGGACTTTTTCTAGATGTGTGTGTATGTATGTATACTACAAACAATTCATGCAGCTAATTAAATGTCTACAGTGACAAGCTCAGTGACTATAAACAAATGCTTGTACCATATGCATGTTGAGGAGTACACTCAATGTCTGGCAAACTATACACGAGATAGTGGACTATAATGACATTTGATTACATATATGTCAACTTGATTGGGAGGTATACACAGAATTCTTTGTGTAATGAAAATTGAAGCATAGCAACTATATATGCATGAACTATGAACATGTCAATTATGTATGACATATTATATAGGTGAGATGGTCTTAATATGTGTGTAGCAGCTATATGCCTATATGAGCTTTTCTTTAAAAGGAAAGAAAAGAGTGGCATCAGTCAAAGGCATGTGTAAGGCATTATATGCGTCAGAAGACATGTGTATCATGTATGTGTAGAGCACCGAGATGAATAACCAGTATAAGTCATGTTTTAAGGTTATTAGCATCCAATAGCATGTTATTATGAGATGTGCTAAAGTGGAGAGACCTGGAGTTTATAGTTAAGTAAGGGTATAAGTGTTAAGCAGAAGACTTGGTTGTCTTCATTGTAGTGGTCTGGCCACCACAAAAACTGATATCCCAATCCACAATTGAAGATGGGTGTTTAGAGGAGTCAATAGATTCAATGCCCATGTTGGTTAATGATACGCTCAAAGCAAGCGCATAATTTAACCCTATAAATATCATTAGTAGCATAAGCAAGTAGGGATGGATCTAATCCGGGGATTGAGGGTGCACCTGTCAATGTAGGACAATTAAACAATTAATAAAGACACAAAGTATATTATTTACAAAAAAATAAAATAAAGTATATACACAATTACGAAATTAAGGGGGGATTTAGGTTTTGGTTTTCGGAAATAAACTAAGTAAAGAAAACAAAGAAAACTAAAAACATAATTACACGAATGGAATGAGAGAACAAAGATCAAAACCGAAACTATGATCAAATTCGATTAAACCCTAATATTGTTCATCTAAGTCATGAGAAAGGAGTTGATTGTAACATCCCGTATCTTAATTTATCCATTTACTAGTCATTTGGACGGTAAACGACAACTATTTTCACTTTTACTATCGTTTTGGTACTTTTAGTGGCCATAAAAGTTGACTTTTTGTTCGGATCAAAATTTGAGAAAATTTCCTTCATGAAAGTTATAGAGGACGTTAAACCGAGCGCGTGCATATGTGGTACGTAAAAATCGGAGTTCGTATGTGAAAGTTATAAGTGAAAAGGTGAATTTACTGTTCATGATAACTCTCTATATATAAGGAAACTTACCAAGGTAAATTCCCATTTTCAGAACTTACCCTGACCCTCTCTCTCTCCTCTCCCTCTTCCCCCGCGTCGCCCTCTCTTTTTCTTTTTCCGATTTCTTCACCGTCCGGCGTCCGATTGATGTGATTCCAGTTGTCCTTGGACCGTCTCTTCCTCCTCTATACGATGGTATCAGTGGGTATCGGTGATTTGGCCGGAAAACCCCGAATTTATGCAATCATTGTTACTGTAGCAATTTGCTTCTCCGGTGAAATTCTCCAGTTTTCGGCTATCTCCGGCAGGAAAATTGGTTCTATTAGGAGCGCCTCGAGTCACTGATCATATTCCCTCAAGACTTCTAGCTGAAATTTCCACGTTTGGAAGGTGAATTTGAAGGATTTCCAAATTGGTGGGTTTGGAGATTTCCGGGTTTGTGTTCATCGGAAAAATTGGAGTACTTCAAGGTATTTTCTCACTTGGTCACAGTTATGAAAAATGCTTAGAATGTTGAGATGATTATGTGGTTGAAATTTGGTGGCCGGAGGAGGAGTTGGCCGCGCATGAACAATGTCATGCGTGAACCGTGCGGTGCGTGAACAGTGGTGGCGTTTAAACAATAATTTAAATTCTATTTTTTTTAGCCCATTAAATCCTATAAATTGTGTAGAGCTTGTATGTGAAGTTTGGTAATTTTTGGGGAAACTTGGAATTAATTATGAATTTTTGAAGTTTAGGGTTTCGATTATCAAATTACGAGAATCCGACCGTCGGATATCTCTCGGTTTTGCCTTGGAACCTTTAAATTAACGAATTGGTATTAGTGGTATAATTTGGGCTGAATCCGAGAAGAATTAGGGAGATGATTTATGAGGATTCGATTTTGAGAATCGTATTTAATTAGAATAGTTATTCACAGAATATATTTATGTACAGGGCGTCGTTGATGCGCCTAAAAGCAAGCGCACAATTTAACCCTGAAATGTCATTAGTAGTATAAAGTAAATAGGGATCGTTCTATTCCGGGGATTGAGGGTACACCTGTCATTGTCAAACAATTAAACAATTAAAATTAAAACAAAGTATAATATTCACAAAGGTATTCACAATTATAAACATTATTTACGAAAATAGGGGGGATTTTGTTTTTGGTTTTTCTTTTTCGAAAATAAAACTAAGTTAACAAAACAATTAAAATGCAAAAACATAAAAATTACAAATGGAATGAGAAAACAAAGATCAAAACCGAAACATATGATTAAATCGATTCAAGTTCTAACATTGTTCATCATAGTCATGCAAGAGGAGTTGATCATGTGAAACGTTAAAAGCAAACAATTTCCCATATTTTACTTTTCAATGCTAATTAATCTAAGTGAAAGCACAAAGACTAATCCTATCAAACATGCATGCAAGCCCTAGAAAGCTAGTCAAACACAACATATTCAACGCAATAAGCACCTAGAAAGGCTATCAACTCAAGTGTGCAACTTAGTATGAAAAAGTTCACCTAATTGCAATTCTCTTTGATTAAATTCGGTTTTTGCACAAAACCTTTACTACTTATTGATTCAAGAACACAAAACCAAAAAGTTGATTCATGTTCTCAAATTCGTAGCACCAATCATATAAAAATCCTAAAAGTTTCGAACCATTCAAGATTGATATACAAAAGATTTCTATCATGCAAATTTAATCAAACACTCACACAAAAGCAACCATAAATCGCAATATATGAATCTGAAAATTAACAATTAATCATAAAATTTCAGAAATCAACAATTGTTCAAACATATGTGTCAACTAGGGCAAAACCAACGAAAATACAAAGCAAAGGTTACAAGGAAAATCGGATTACACCGTGGATGAAGATGAGATGAATGAATTGATGATGTGGTCTCTTGAATTTCGAAAGCAATCTTCAAGGATGGTGATGGATGATGCTCACGGCTTGTCTTCTTCTCCCTTGGCCTTGCTTGAACTTCGTGGTTGCCCTAGAGGATGGAGAAGATCACGGCTAAGCTAGAGAGTTTTCTGATTTTTTTGCTCAAGTGTAGAATGTAAAGAAAAAGGAACCCCCGACGTTGAGAAAAGTGTGAGAATATATAGGGGACGGCCCCTAGGTCTCCAAGCCGTCCAAAACCCTAGAGAACCTCACGGAATTTGCTTGCTTCCTCCACATAATTTCCCCCAATGATTTCTTGCCACATAAGCCCTATGAGGTGGTGCAACCAATCACAAAATTCCAATATTAATTCCCTAAATAATCCTTGCCGAAATATAGAGATATTTTCTGATTTTAGACATTTAATTTCGGCCAAAACTCTTTAGGGAATGTAGGAATGTATCTAGACTTCTTTTGAGCTTTTCTTGGTCTCCACCTTTTTCTCTTCCCTTAAAACTCTCTAGAGGATGACATCTTGCCGAAATCTCTAGGGTTTCTTCTTTAATTCACGGCTCATTTCTTCTTTTCCTCTTGGCTTGGACGGCAAAAGATATTCTAGGGTTTATCTCTTGATGTATTTCCATAAAAATAGCCCTAGAAAATCTCCTTTTAATTTCTGATTTTTGGACGCCACTTCCTTGTTTCTCTCTTCATTTTGGACGGCAAAACTCCCCTAGGGTTTATTCATGCGTCAAAAACCCTAATTGTATGGGCTTTATGGGCCTTTTATCCATTTGCCGAAAATCCACTTCATTTTTGAGAGTTCTTGGGCCTTGTTGCTTCTCATTAAAGCCTTGTCATCTTCCAATGCCATAACACTTTATTTTTCCATTTTTCTTTCATAGTAACGTTGGAAACTTCATTGGTGAGCTTTCCTCCTTTCCGCAGGGTTTCCTGGTTGGACCAGGAAAACTTCTTTTCTTCATTTCTGCTCATTTCTGTGGCTCATTGTTCTTCATCTTTGCTCCCCTTGGTGTTCGCAAGCTCCTCTTTCCATTTGCGAGCTCATTTCCACTTTTTAGCTCTGAGGTCCTGAAAATAGAAACTAGTGAGAAAAAAATAGAAACTTTCCTAAAATGAAAAATGGCAACTTTCCTAAACTGAAAATGGGAAACTTTCTAAAAATGATAAATAGAAACTACAAAAATAGAAACTTTCTACAAATAGGAACTTTCCCAATCGAAGAATGGAAACTTTCCTAAACAGAGTTTTAATAAGGAAATAACGCAAGAAATGTAGGGAAAAACAAGTAAAACGTCGCATTAAAATGCTCCTATCAGTCGTACCGAGCTATTGCTCGATGACGGAACTCGAATGCATGATCGTCGGAATAGTACTGTGAGTGGACTTTTGTTTTTAAATAATGATGCATGCATTTATTTCTTAAAGTAATGCTCTAGTTATTTATTATATTACATTTTGAGCATATAATTGTTTTCGGATTCCTGATTTTGATTTATCACGAGGAATTACTTTCATTGATGAGTTTCAGGAAGTGATTATGAATTATTCCGGTTTTGATTTTTGGATATTAATTTTGTTATGCCCGGATTCGAAACTTTGAATTATGTTGTTTTTCAACAAAGTATTTTCCATGGTATTTTCCAAAATGAAATATTAGTTCATTATTGAACTTCCTTGCTTATTCATTATTGACCCGAGAATATTTTGGCGTGTGGGACACGCCGTTGAGTTATTGATCTTTCCTATTTATTTATCGACTTTCGATTTTGGCATTGGGAATGCCTTGATGATGATTTTAGAATTGGTTTTGTTTCGGTTTACGGGGATTACGATTTATTATTATTTCTCGCCTTTTTGCTATTGATTTGGAGATATTTTTGGCGTGTGGGACACGTCGTTGGAAATTCTTTTACGAGAGATGGGGGAAGCCTTATGATAGGAGCATTTTTATGCGACGTTTTAATAATTATTTCCTCATATTTTTCTTAGTTATTTCCTTTATTTAATCATTTTTAATTTAATTTTTATTTTATAGGTGCATTGAAATAAATGGAGAAGAAATGAGCTTAAATGAAGAAATGGAGTTTTCCTGGTCCGACTAGGAATCCCAGTCAACGCAGGAATCCTGATGAGGCTAGGAAACCTGAAGGCATTAGGAGACCACATGATGACGTGGGAGATATTATGGGGAATCAAAGCTGATTTTGCCATGGGAAATTATGGAGTTAATGTCAAAAATCAAGAGATGATCAAGGATAATGATGCCATGGAGAGATTTAAGGGAGAAAAAGTCCAAAACAAGTCCAGATTCATTCCTATTTTCACTCAAGAGTATTTTGGCCGAAAATTAAGAGAAAAATCAGATTAAATCTTGGGAAAATCAGCAATAATATATTTGTAAAGATTATGGGATTTATTTTGGAGGCTTCTGATTGGCTGGATGACTCAACAGAGCTGACATGGCATTCTGTGATTGGTCGAAGCTGTGTGGCATGATTGGATAGTTATTTGAGGAGATAAATCAGAAAATAATCATGCAATTAATTCAAAAATAATCTCCCTAAATCAAGGTGTTAAATTGGAGGTTTCTTATTGGTTGGATGACATAGCAGAGCTGACGTGGCGTTCTCTGATTGGCTAATGCTGTGTGGATAAATCTTGAAGACTTGGAGACTAAGTTGCCATCCTCCTATAAATAGGAGCATTCTCTACACAACACCAACACACCATCAAATAGAAGTTCCTCTCCCCGATACAATTTACACTTTAGAAAAAAATCAGAAAATCTTCTTAGCATAGCCGTGAGTTTCTCCATCCTCTAGTCATCTCCACGAGTTCAAGCAAGGCCAAGGGAGAAGAAGCATAGCCGTGAGCATCCATCATCCATCTCCAACCTTGAAGCTTGCTTTCGAGATTCAAGAGACCACCACATCAATCGTTCATCACCATCCCCATCTCACGGTGTAATCCGATTCTCCTTTGTAACCTTTGCTTTGAATTTCGTTGGTTATGAACTAGTTGACATATGTGTTTGAACAAATATTAATTTCTGGAATTTTTATGATTAATTGAGAATTTTCAGATTCATATTATTGTTCTTCGAGAGTTGCTTATGTGGGTTTGTTTAATTAAATTTGCGTTATAGATAACTTTTGTATTTTAATCTTATGTGGTTGCAAACACTTAGGGTTTCGATATAATTGGTGCTAGGTTTAAGAACATGAAATCGACTTTTCGTTTTGTGTAAACTTGAATCAAAGTAGTAAAGGTTCTGGACAAGAATCGAATTTAATTGAAGAAGATTGCAATTAGGTGGACTTTTCCATAACTAAGTTGTACACTTGAGTTGATAGCCTTTCTCTATGTGTAATGCGTTAAACATGACATGATTGACTAGCTTTCTAGGGTTTGATTGCATGTTTGATAGGATTAATCTAGGTGCTTTCGCTTAGGTTAATTAGCATTGAAAAGTAATAAAATGGGAATTCATTTGCTTTCGAATGTTTCACATGATCAACTCCTTTCTCATGACTTAGATGAACAATATTAGGGTTTGAGTCAATTTTAATCATATGTTTCGATTTTGATCTTTGTTCTCTCATTCCATCTTTATATTTATGTTTTTGCATTTTAATTCTTTTGTTTACTTAATTTATTTTCGAAAAAAAAAACCAAAAACAAAATCTCCCCCCTTTTCGTAAATAATGTTTATACTTGTGAATATCCTTGTAAATATTATACTTTGTTTTAATTTTAATTGTTTGTTTGTCCTACATTTACAGGTGTACCCTCAATCCCCGGAATAGAACGATCCCTACTTACTTATACTACTAACGATATTTTCAGGGTTAAATTATGCGCTTGCTTTCGGGCTGCATCAATTTTTGGCGCCGTTGCCGGGGATTGAAAAATCACTTGTTAAATATGTGAATAATTGTTTTGTTTATTTTGTGATCGAAAAAAAAAAAAAAAAAAAAATCTCTTGTTAATTGTTTGTAATTCTCTTAATTGTTAGTTAATTAGTTAATTAATTACTTAGGTTGTTTTTTATATTGTTGAACACGAATTTTATTTGTAAGTTGTAAATTGAGAGGAATAGGTGAAGTCTCTTTTGTTAATATTGGCCTAAACCCCTTATTGGTACCTAGTTCAGGTCCCTTAAGGTTGAGGGCGGCCTTTATTAACACTTGTTGAACTGTCTTCACACTTATGAACTTTTTCATCTTAGTAAGTATAGCCTATGTGGAATGGTGTCTAGGAAGGGGACAACGTTCATGACGGGTTTTTGAATCCAGAAGTGCTTGCAAATGGGCCTAAACCACTATGTGGGAGTAGCTCATGCCAAAATGGATTTTTCCTCTCGTGTTCGTCCTTCCCTACCTGGCCATTTCAGTAAGGTTGCCCAAAGGATTTGAAAGGGAGTTTGTGTCTAGGCGACTATACTTGGGCCGCACGTCCACTTGATTTACCGCTTGGAATTAGAGTCGATATCAACAATATTTATAACAAAAGAAAATGTTGTGATACACTAAGGGAAAAAAAAAAAACATTTGTGTAAATATTTTTCATGTTTTTTTTTTACTCACTTGTGTACCTAACTTGTGTCTTGTGTACAATGTACTTGTTAATTATATTTGTAGTTTGTAATTCTTTGTTACTTGTTTATATTTTTTTTGTATTTCTTTGTTAATTATAGTTACTAACTTTATTTAATGGAGGTACTGTCTGGCTGAAAGACGTTAAACTCAAGCGCTGCTTGGGAGGCAACCCAATTCAGAAGTAGCTGTGGAGGAGAGCCTTCAACGCAGATTTGTTTTTTTTTCTTCCCTACTTCTTTACTTTGTAACTTTTGTTTTTCTTTGAACTTTATTTTCGTAAATTCCATCTCTATATGCTTAAGTGTTTCATTGCATGCTTTTAATTGATTACATTGAGGACAATGCAATATTTAAGTGTGGGGGAAGGGATTTATACTTTTGTTTTGAGTCATATATATTGAAAAATACAAAAAAATTGAAAAATGTCAAAAATTTAAAAATTTTCGTTGCTTTTATTTTTGTTTTTGAGTCTTAGGATGCCCTTTCAACTGTCTAGGATGATTCTATATCTCTGAAATCATGATTAAAAGAGGATCACAAGATTGAGATGATTTTAAAATGGTATTCTTTGGTTAATTGAGATATATGAAAAATGTATGCATGTGTAGTGGATATGGATTTCGTAACCTTGGTACAGAATATGAGCATGTTAAGATGAGTTTTGATTCATAAAAACCCATGTGAGATATTTGAGCCATGTCCCTTTTTCTTGGAGTGATAAATGAAAAATATATTCTTATTTTCTTGGCGATGTTTTGATGATCTCATTATTCTTTCATTTGATTGATTACTTGTCATAGATTAAGTTTGATGGACTAGAGAATGCTAGAATTCACTCTTGTACTTGTTGAGACGTTTGTCAATACATGTCCCTGATTCTGGAAAGGATAGAGGTACCCTAGGAATTACCACCATTGCCAAATAAGCCTGTGTCCCCATTTGTGCCCGTCGTGGGACCCCCCTAGATAAGCCCCTTTGAGCCTACATTAAGCCTTTTCATTCATCACCCTTAAAATCCTTAACCATGAAGCTTAGTATAGTTACAACCCTACCCTTTGTTCTAAGAACTTAGTGGAGCTATCTTTTGAGACATACTACGTGGGTTTGGTGCTAAGGATGAAAATTGAGAAGAGGTGAAAGTTCAAGTGTGGGGGTAGACTTATCCATAAAGAAAAAAAAAATGTGTGAAAAAGCCGAGGAAAAGAAAGTGAAAAAGAAAAAAATGTGTACGGCTAAAAGAAAGAAAAATGTTTATGGATTTTAGTCCCCCATACTTAGTGATTTTGGAGTTTACTTTGAACTGAAGGCCCATTACAGAAAATATGGCCTTTGTCCAATTCACTAGAGTTCAAAGGAAGTTTAGAGTGAAGATTTGGCCCAACATGAAGACATTAGGCCCTTTTATGATCACCTCTAGGGAAAGTGACGTTTTTACAATGTCTTGGTGGATTTCTAGAAGTCTCTACAGTTACATGAGCTCTGCTAGGTTTTTAGGACACTTTGTTAAATTCCTTACCCTTTCATTTCTTAAAACCTTGAGCCTTGGCCCCATTACAACCCTTAATAAGACCTTCTTGATCCTTAAGATGGGACAGCCTTTGATGTGGAGATGAGTTACAAGAGTTGAACCTATGGCTTGGGTCCATCCGTGCAAGTAGTTGGTATCTTTCATGAGATCTTTTGAAAAAAAAAAATTATATTCACAAAGTGCTTTTCGTTTCTTATATATGTGAGCTATTTGATTGCCTCAAAATATTTTCTCTCACATATAATTGAGTGATTATAAGCTTTTAAGCATTGCCTTGAATTCTGAGAGAAGAAAGAGTGGATACACCTTGTGAGGATTTGAATTATACTTGTTTGAAGCATGCTTAACAGAAACCATCACCATTGTTCCAACCAAGTCTTACTTGTGTATATGTAAATTATGTGTTTTAATTAACTCTCGAATGCCTAAACATTGATTCTTGGTGGAGTGCTAATCATGATTTTGTGAAAGTAAGAGATTTCTGAGACAAAAAGTTGAAGGGCAGAAGAGTCATTGTTTGTGTAGAGTCTTTAAATTTTCGTTAAGTCTTAGTTGAGTCTTTGTGTGATTTTGCTAAGGGACTAGCAAAAGCTAAGTGTGGGGGAATTTGATAGGAGCATTTTTATGCGACGTTTTAATAATTATTTCCTCATATTTTTCTTAGTTATTTCCTTTATTTAATCATTTTTAATTTAATTTTTATTTTATAGGTGCATTGAAATAAATGGAGAAGAAATGAGCTTAAATGAAGAAATGGAGTTTTCCTGGTCCGACTAGGAATCCCAGTCAACGCAGGAATCCTGATGAGGCTAGGAAACCTGAAGGCATTAGGAGACCACATGATGACGTGGGAGATATTATGGGGAATCAAAGCTGATTTTGCCATGGGAAATTATGGAGTTAATGTCAAAAATCAAGAGATGATCAAGGATAATGATGCCATGGAGAGATTTAAGGGAGAAAAAGTCCAAAACAAGTCCAGATTCATTCCTATTTTCACTCAAGAGTATTTTGGCCGAAAATTAAGAGAAAAATCAGATTAAATCTTGGGAAAATCAGCAATAATATATTTGTAAAGATTATGGGATTTATTTTGGAGGCTTCTGATTGGCTGGATGACTCAACAGAGCTGACATGGCATTCTGTGATTGGTCGAAGCTGTGTGGCATGATTGGATAGTTATTTGAGGAGATAAATCAGAAAATAATCATGCAATTAATTCAAAAATAATCTCCCTAAATCAAGGTGTTAAATTGGAGGTTTCTTATTGGTTGGATGACATAGCAGAGCTGACGTGGCGTTCTCTGATTGGCTAA
Source organism: Rosa chinensis (assembly GCF_002994745.2). Taxonomy (NCBI): domain Eukaryota; kingdom Viridiplantae; phylum Streptophyta; class Magnoliopsida; order Rosales; family Rosaceae; genus Rosa; species Rosa chinensis. The sequence continues at coordinate 99,925 of NW_020126830.1, read as the reverse complement.
TGCTGTGTGGATAAATCTTGAAGACTTGGAGACTAAGTTGCCATCCTCCTATAAATAGGAGCATTCTCTACACAACACCAACACACCATCAAATAGAAGTTCCTCTCCCCGATACAATTTACACTTTAGAAAAAAATCAGAAAATCTTCTTAGCATAGCCGTGAGTTTCTCCATCCTCTAGTCATCTCCACGAGTTCAAGCAAGGCCAAGGGAGAAGAAGCATAGCCGTGAGCATCCATCATCCATCTCCAACCTTGAAGCTTGCTTTCGAGATTCAAGAGACCACCACATCAATCGTTCATCACCATCCCCATCTCACGGTGTAATCCGATTCTCCTTTGTAACCTTTGCTTTGAATTTCGTTGGTTATGAACTAGTTGACATATGTGTTTGAACAAATATTAATTTCTGGAATTTTTATGATTAATTGAGAATTTTCAGATTCATATTATTGTTCTTCGAGAGTTGCTTATGTGGGTTTGTTTAATTAAATTTGCGTTATAGATAACTTTTGTATTTTAATCTTATGTGGTTGCAAACACTTAGGGTTTCGATATAATTGGTGCTAGGTTTAAGAACATGAAATCGACTTTTCGTTTTGTGTAAACTTGAATCAAAGTAGTAAAGGTTCTGGACAAGAATCGAATTTAATTGAAGAAGATTGCAATTAGGTGGACTTTTCCATAACTAAGTTGTACACTTGAGTTGATAGCCTTTCTCTATGTGTAATGCGTTAAACATGACATGATTGACTAGCTTTCTAGGGTTTGATTGCATGTTTGATAGGATTAATCTAGGTGCTTTCGCTTAGGTTAATTAGCATTGAAAAGTAATAAAATGGGAATTCATTTGCTTTCGAATGTTTCACATGATCAACTCCTTTCTCATGACTTAGATGAACAATATTAGGGTTTGAGTCAATTTTAATCATATGTTTCGATTTTGATCTTTGTTCTCTCATTCCATCTTTATATTTATGTTTTTGCATTTTAATTCTTTTGTTTACTTAATTTATTTTCGAAAAAAAAAACCAAAAACAAAATCTCCCCCTTTTCGTAAATAATGTTTATACTTGTGAATATCCTTGTAAATATTATACTTTGTTTTAATTTTAATTGTTTGTTTGTCCTACATTTACAGGTGTACCCTCAATCCCCGGAATAGAACGATCCCTACTTACTTATACTACTAACGATATTTTCAGGGTTAAATTATGCGCTTGCTTTTGGCGCATCACCTTATGTATTTTGGATTTACTGGATTTTCTGTTATGTTTCCCTGTGCCATACTGAGGGGTGATTTTATCATGCTAGCATTGATTTTTCCGCCTTTGTGGCGCGGTGATGGGATCACCGTAGCCCTCCGCCTTTGTGGCGCAGGTTACTGTCTCTGTGACAGTAATTCTGTAGCCCGGTATCCTATCGTTACACTTAGTGGCGTAAGGGTATATTACGGGAGTAATGGGAGTACTTTAGCCTGGGAGGCTCATTTGTATGGCTATCATCTTCCCCTACTTATACTATTTTTGACTAGCGGGGACTAGTCTGAGTTTTCTTAACCAGCGGGGCTGGTCTTATATTTTCGAGTATTGAAATTTCAATCTTTTACTCTGTTGTTGTGGCTAGCGGGGCTAGTCGGTTTTCTGGAGTTCAACGTTTTTCGGATTACTTTCTTAAGTGTTTTATAAATGTTGCATGCATCCGGATTTTTTTATATATCAAAAAATGTGGGAAAGTATGAAGTTTTATTTTGTTTTATTCATATTAAATTATTTATTTTTGTCCACTCACGCTAACGTGTTTTAAATTACTTTTCCCCTGGGCTCTTCGGTTTTCAAATGCCCAGTTTGCAGGCTAGGTTAATTGAGGTCGGGCGTACATGGAGTCGAGGCATAGCCAACAGCATTGCTTCCGCGTACTCATTCTATTTCTGTGTTCTTTACTACCTAATGGAATAGTATTGCTCTGATAACCTGTGAAATTAATCTTGTAATGTGGGTTGAGATTGTTATTTGTGAAATTGGAAGTTGATGTTATTTGGGGAGCAGGGTGGCTCCAGGAGAATAAGGATGGATGATTTAGAAGTGTAAATGTTTTCTACAGGTTTTGGGTAGTCCATTTTTAGGGGAAGTTCTGCCAAATTTTTGGTAGAATTTCTTCTAAGGTGGGCCCCGCAGGGCCTTTTCGGATTTCGGGGTGAAATTCGGGGCGGGTCCTGTCAGTTGGTATCAGAGCATTAGGTTGTCAGATTCTGTAGGCTTGTTTCTATCCTGTTACCTTACATGCTTGATGTTACACAGTACCTCGCGAGTGATGGCCCGACTGCAGCGGTTCCCCATCGTTTACTCTTCGGTGCTGATGTATTCATTAAGTGTGTAAGGTACATGTCTAGATGGTGTTCCTTTAGGTGTTATGCCTCTTGTACGCCGACCTCCTAGGGTTTTCGTTGCGTAGCGAATTGTTCGCATGTTTTGCACATTTTCCCTACTGATGGTAGAGTAAGACTACTCTACAATTTCGAGTTGTGCTACGAGGTGATTCGAGGAAATGTTGTGGTTATTTCTTCCTTGGTGCTAGTAAGTTTGTTGGGCAAGGGTTAAGGTGCGAGAATGGAGTTTGATTTCGTGTTTGAGTGATTGAGACGAGCGACTATAGATTTGGATCGTCTCCGAATACCTAAAATCATAAGGGTTATTTGAAGTGGGACTAATAGTAATAGTGGTTTTGATTTGAACCGAGTTTCGGGAAATGTGTCACGTAGATGTGGTGGATGTTGCGAACATCATTTTGGAACGATACTTTGCAATTCACAAACAAAACAGGATTGGAAATTCCTCCATTTGGTCACCATGGGTTGTTGACCTGACCATGACTTGTGGACATATTGTGGTTCAAGTGAATTACTGATAGGAGCATTTTAATGCGACGTTTTAACTGCATTTCCCTACACTTTTCTGCGCCATTTCCTTGAGAAATCCCTGTTTGGGAAAGTTTCCATTCTTTGATTGGGAAAGTTCCTTATTGTAGAAAGTTTCCATTTTTGTCTTCATTTTTCATTTCTCATTTCTCATTTCTCATTTTTCATTTCTCATTTCTGGAAAGTTTCTATTTTTCATTTTTAGTAAGTTTCTATTTTCATTTTTTAGAAAGTTTCTATTTTAAGTATAGTTTCTATTTTCAGGACCTCCGAGCTAGAAAGTGGAAATGAACGCACGAATGGAAAGAGGAGCTTGCGAACATCAAGACGAACGAACATGAGAGAAAATGGCCCACACATTTGAGCAGAAATGAAGAAACAAGCTTTCCTAGTCCAACCAGGAAATCCTACGAAATGGAGGAAGGCTTCCCTAGCAAGTTTCCAACGCAACCATGAAAAAGAAATGGAAAAATAATGTGTTTTGCGTTGGAAAATGAGAAGGCTTGAAGATGAAGCAACGAGGCCCAAGAACTCCTTGGATTTTCGGCAAATTGGATAATGGCCCATCAAAGCCCATGACACTAGGGTTTGTGACGCAAACCCTAGCCCTAAAGATATGTTTGCCGTGGAATTGCATGAGAGAAACAAGGAAGAGGCGTCCAAAAATCAGAAAATAAAGAAGATTTTCTATGGAGATTTTCTAGGGTTATTTTTATGGAAATAAATCAAGAGATAAAACCCTAGAAGACCTAGCCGTCCAAGCCAAGAGGAAAACAAGGGGATGCCGTGCAAACCCTAGGGAATTCGGCAAAAGATAATGAAGAGAAAAACAAGGGTTTTGCCGTGAGGAAAAATCAGAAAAAAATAAAGAGATTTCGTGGAGATTTCTTAGGGAGCTTTTAAAGGAAAGAGAATATGTGTTGAACACAAAAAGCTCTCAAAGGAGTCTAGGTTCGTCCCCCTTTATTCTCTAAGTATATTGTTGCCGAAATTGGTGAAGGAAATCAGAAAATATCTATATATATTTCGGCAAGATTATTTAGGGAATTTATATTGGAATTTTGTGATTGGTTGCACCACCTCATAGGGCTTATGTGGCACGAAATCATTGGAGAAAATTATGTGGAGGAAGCAAGAGATTGCCGTGAGCTTTGCTAGGGTTGTGGACGGATTGAAGACCTAGAAGCCGTCCCCTATATATTCCTCTCTTCTCTCAACGTCAAGGGGTCCCAAGTTCCATTCTTTTGCGTTTATACTTTGAGAAAATAATTCAGAAATCTCTCTAGCCTAGCCGTGTTCTTCTCCATCCTCTAGGGCAACCACGAAGTGCAAGCAAGGCCAAGGAAGAAGAAGACAAGCCGTGCACACCATCCACCCTCCACCTTGAAGATTGCTTTCGAAATTCAAGAGACCACATCATCACTTCATTCATCTCATCTTCATCACGGTGTAATCCGATTCTCCTTGTACCTTTGCTTTGTATTTTCGTTGGTTTTGCCTTAGTTGACACATATGTATGAACAAGTATTGTTTTCTGAAATTTTATGATGAATTGTTAATTTTCAGATTCATATATTGCGATTTATGGTTGCTTTTGTGTGAGTGTTTGATTAAATTTGCATGATAGAAATCTTTTGTATGATTATCTTGAATGGTTCGAAACATTTAGGGTTCTTATGTGATTGTTGCTACGAATTTGAGAACATGAATCAACTTTTTGGTTTTGTGTTCTTGAATCGATAAGTAGTAAAGGTTTTGTACAAAAACCGAATTTAATCAAAGAAGATTGCAATTAGGTGGACTTTTTCATACTAAGTTGCACATTTGAGTTGATAGCCTTTCTAGGTGTTTATTGCGTTAAACATGACATGATTGACTAGCTTTCTAGGGCTTGATTGCATGTTTGATAGAATTAATCTAGGTGCTTTCGCTTAGGTTAATTAGCATTGAAAGTACAATATGGGAAATTGTTTGCTTTTGAACGTTTCACATGATCAACTCCTCTTGCATGACTATGATGAACAATGATGAACTTGAATCAATTTTAATCATGAGTTTCGACTTTGATCTTTGTTCTTACATTCCATTTATATTTTTATGTTTTTGCATTTTTAATTATTTAGTTAGCTTTTATTTTCGAAAATAGAAAACCAAAATCAAAAATCCCCCCTTTTTCGTAAATATGTATATATTTTGTTTTATTTTTGTAAATATTATACTTTGTTTTAATTTTAATTGTTTAATTGTTTGATAATGACAGGTGTACCCTCAATCCCCGGAATAGAACGATCCCTATTTACTTTATACTACTAATGACATTTCAGGGTTAAATTGGTCGCTCGATAAAAGCGACATCAATTTTTGGCGCCGTTGCCGGGGATTGAAAAATCATTTGCCATATTGTGAATATTTGTTTTGTATATTGTGACCGAAAAAAAAAAAAAAAAAAAAATTTTTACTTGTTAATTATTTTGTAATTGTCGAAATTTAGTTACTTACTTAGGTTGTTATTTATATTGTTGAATACGAATTTTAATTGTAGGTTGTAAATTAAAGAAGGAATAGGTGAAGTCGTGTTTATTAATATTGGCCTAAACCCCTTATTGGTACCTAGTCCAGGTCCCTTAAGGTTGAGGGCGGCCTTTATTAACATTCATTGAACTGTCTTCACACTTAGGACCTTTTATATCCAAGTAAGTATAGCCTATGTGGGATGGTGTCTAGGAAGGGGACAACGTTCATAACGGGTTCTTGGATTCAGAAGTGCGTGCAAATGGGCCTAAACCACAATGTGGGAGTAGCTCATGCCAAAATGGATCCTACCTCTTGTGTTCGCCCTCCCCTACCTGGCCATTTCAGTAAGGTTGCCCAAAGGATGTAGGAGGGACTTTGTGTCTAGACGACTATACTTGGGCCGCACGTCCTCTTGATTTACCGCTTGGAATTGAATTTGAAATCAATGGTATTTATAACAAAAGAAAATGTTGTGATGCACCTAAGGTATATTGGATTAAACATAGTCTTGAAAAGGGTTGCTGTTTCAGTCCCATTGCACATCGAGACTCCCTGTTCCCGTACCTAAGTGTTGAAAATAATTGTAAAGAAAAGGAAAGAATAGAAGTAATTTTACTTAATTTCGTAAAAAAAAAAAAAAAAAAAAAAAAAAAAAAAAGAGAATAATACTAATTAGATGTGAATAGTGACGTTTTGTTTGTTTGTGTGAAAGTTTTGTGTAAATGGTGTCTAATCTTGTAAACAAAAGAAGTTTAAAGAATTAATTGCAAATATTGTTAAATTCTTGATTGTTATAAGTGTGTAAAATCGTATGAGTAGATAAGGGCCCTTTTGTTAATATTGGCCTTAACCCTTCATTAGTGCCCTTCTAAGGTCTTATGAGGTTGAGGGCGGCTTTTATTAGCATTTGGAGAACTGTCTAACACATGAGTCCTTTCCAAGCTGAGTAAGGGGCATATAGGTGGTGTCTTAGGTTGAGACCCTGGGTGATGGGTTCAAATTGGATCTCAGAGATACTATAGACCGTGCGTAAACCACAATGTGGGAGTAGCCAATAGGGGCCTAAACCTCAATGAGGGAGTAGCCTCCGTAGTGTCACCAAAATGAGTCCTCCCTCTCACTTACCTCTTAATCTGGCCATCTAGCCTTCTGAAACAAAGGGAAGTGACTTATGTCTAGGCGACTATCCCTAGATCGTATCTCACCAATAGTAGTGGTTTCTATTGGGCTCGACTTACAACTTGTAATCAATTGAGATATTAACTTTATTTTGTAAAGATAATAAGATACTTGAACATAACCTCCACTTGTAAATTGTGTTGTTTTGTACATTTTATACTTGTATAAACTTCTTACGTGGTTTATTTGTGAAAAGATTGTGGATAGTTTGTAATTTATACTTCTCTTTATACTTGTATAAATCATAAATAGTAAAGTCGTGAATAGTAACTTGTGAATAGTGACTCGTGAATAGTAAGGTTGATGTATAAATCACTAATTTGTAATTAACTCACTTTATACTTTGCTAACTTCTTTGAATTTTGATGATGTTCAGGATTCCTATGAATGACCGAGCCTTTTAGATCCTCTACACTAAAGGAAATTGAAGCAAGGCTCGCTCGCTTGAAGGGTCCTTCACTTCTTGAACAGACAAGCCCTTCCCCTTCGACACACAGAGGGTACATCTTTAACGAACAAGGGAAGAGGACCTACTGTTCTGAGGAGTCTACATCACCTACACCAAGTCCATCTCCTCCTTCACGTTCACCTTCACCTGTGATTTCGTCCAACTCTACACCACCACCTTCACCGCCACCTGAAGAAGTCGAAGAAGAGAGAATGGCATCTATTAGGGAACTTTCCACTGCAACTGTTGAAGGAGGACCCCCTACAGGCATAGTATACCCTCCCCCTGCAGCTGGAAGACAAGCAGAGTTTGAGCTAAAGAGTGGTTTGTTGCACAAGCTCCCTATCTTCCATGGACTTAATATGGAGGACGCTAACAAGCATGTTCGAGAATTTCAATCTGTTTGTGCAAACATGCAACCACAAGGGGCAGATGAGAACCTTCTTAAGATGAGAGCATTTCCATTCTCTCTAGCTGATAGAGCCAAGGATTGGCTATATGAACTCCCTGCAGGACGTATCACTTCATGGGAGACAATGAGAAAGGCCTTCTTGGAGAAATACTTCCCAGCTTCTAAGGTCATCACACTTAGAAAGAAGCTCAGTGGAATAGAGCAAGCCCATGATGAGTCCTATGCTGCTTACTATGAGAGGTTCAATTCCTTACTTGCACAATGTCCTCAACATCAGATGAAGGATGAGACCCTACTCACATGTTTCTATGAAGGACTCTTACCCTTGGAAAGGCAAATGTTGGATGCTGCAGCTGGAGGAGCTTTTGTGGATAAGTCCCCTACAGTTGGGAAGGAGCTGATAGCTAATCGTGCCTTGAACTCTCAACAATATGAGGGGGTAGGACACTCTACTCGTAGGGTGCATGAGATGAGCAAGAATACTGCAATTGAGGACCAACTGAATAAGCTTACTCTACTCATGAACCAAGTGGTAAGTTCCAAGGGACCAAGTGCAACAATAGCTTGTGGGGTATGCTCTATGCAAGGGCATGTTACAGATCAGTGCCCTCAACTTAATGAGAATGGAGGATGGGAATCTGCAAATGCTATTGGAGGATATCAAGGAGGATACCAAGGAGGACCTCAACGTCCTAGACATGATCCTTACTCCAATACGTACAACCCAGGATGGAGGGACCATCCCAACTTCAAGTGGACCAACAATGATAACGTTCAGAATCCTCTTGGTGGGAACTTCCAACGTCCTCAAGGGCCTTCATTCCAAGGATCATCTTTTCAAAGGCCCTACATGCCCCTCCTCAACAGAACTCAGGACCTTCAATGTCTCACTATGACAAAACGTTGGAAGCCTTGACTAGTTCCACCCAGGCCTTGACAAACTCTACTCAAGCTTTGATTCAAGGACAACAGACCCACACTAAGGATATTGCAGATCTTAAGAAACAGATGGGCCAAGTTGTGGACTTCATGAGCAAGATTCATGAGACTGGGAAGCTTCCTAGTGGCACAATACCTAACCCTAAGGGTAATGTGGAGAACGCATCAGTTGTGACTACGAGGAGTGGGAGACCATTTGTGGATCCACCCAAGCAACCCAAGAAGGTCCAAATGAGCATAGAAATTGAGGAAGACCAAGAACCCACCAAGTTGGGTATTGAGAAGGACCCTGCAACGTCAAAGGAAGAGACCAAGGCATCCTCATCTTTAAAGGCAAAACCGGAAATCAAAGGTAATAATTCTAACTTATCAAATTCGGTTATTGCTAACCCTTCTTCTTCTTGCATGCCCTTCCCACGCAGGTTTGCCCAATCTAAGAAGGATGAAAGTGACCAGGCCATCTTGGAAACTTTCAAGAAGGTGCAAGTAAACCTACCCCTCCTAGAGGCCATCAAGCAAGTCCCTAAGTATGCCAAGTTCCTCAAAGAGCTTTGCACTACTAGGAGAGTAAACCGTGAAAAGGAGGTGGTAAAGGTAAGTGAGAATGTCTCTGCCCTAATTCAGAGGAAGATTCCTCCAAAGTGTAAGGATCCTGGAAGCTTTACTATTCCGTGTACTATTGGTAACTCTAGATTTAAGAATGCCATGCTAGACCTAGGTGCATCTGTTAATGTTATGCCCTATTCTGTTTATGAAACCCTAGGTCTAGGGGAACTCAAATCTGACAATGTTATCATTCAGTTAGCTGACAGATCCAATGCATACCCTAGAGGTTTGTTGGAGGATGTGCTTGTACAGGTTAACCATCTTATCTTCCCAGCTGATTTTTATGTATTGGAAATGGAGGACTCCCCTGTAAGTTCCACTCCATTGCTTTTGGGACGTCCTTTCTTAAGGACAGCTAGGACGAAGATTGATGTGTATGAAGGCTCTCTTACAATGGAGTTCGATGGTGACATTATTGGCTTTAACATCTTTGAAGCCATGAGGTATCCCCTAGAGGTTAATGATTGTTTTTCTGCTGACATTTTGGATGAACTTGCGCAGAAAATGTTTGATGTTATGCATGAGGATACCCTAGTCACTACCCTTGAGAGTGGGGTAGGCTATACAAAGGAAGGCGTCACCATCTCAGAGGACAAGTTGAAAGACACTTGTGAGGATAAAATCATTGAAAACGTCTCCTTCCTTGAGGCATCACCCTTTATAGGTAAGTCTGTTTCTCCATTGTCCATTCAGTTATCCACTAACAAGACTTTACCTTCAGTGGTCCAGGCCCCAGAACTTGAGCTAAAGCCTCTTCCAGACCATTTGAAGTATGTCTACTTAGGGGACAAGGAAACCTTGCCAGTGATTGTGTCCTCTGCACTAACAACTCCACAAGAAGAGAAGTTGGTGGAAATGTTGAAGCAACACAAGACCGCCATAGGATGGACATTGGCGGATATCAAGGGAATCAGCCCTACAACTTGCGTCCACAGGATACTTCTAGAGGAGGGGTCTAAACCCACTAGAGAGGCTCAACGTCGTCTCAACCCTCCAATGATGGAAGTAGTGAAGAAGGAGGTTATCAAACTCCTTGATTGTGGGGTAATCTACCCTATTTCTGACTCCAAGTGGGTCTCTCCAGTTCAGGTCGTGCCCAAGAAGTCTGGGATCACTGTGGTAAAGAATGCTGATAACGAACTGGTGCCCCAAAGGACAGTAACAGGCCACAGAGTATGCATTGACTATAGGAGGCTCAACGCAACCACAAGGAAAGACCACTTTCCTCTGCCATTCATTGACCAGATGCTTGAGCGCCTAGCTGGACATGACTACTACTGCTTCCTGGATGGATACTCTGGTTACAACCAGATTGCAATTGCAAATGAAGATCAAGAGAAGACAACCTTCACTTGCCCCTTTGGAACGTTTGCCTATAGACGTATGCCTTTCGGACTTTGCAACGCTCCAGGTACCTTTCAGAGGTGTATGGTAAGTATCTTTTCAGATTATATTGAGAAAATCATAGAGGTATTCATGGATGACTTTTCAGTTTTTGGAAAGAATTTTGATGATTGTCTTAATAATCTGGAGATAATTCTGAAACGTTGCATGGAAACTAACCTTGTCTTAAACTGGGAAAAATGCCATTTTATGGTTAAACAAGGAATAGTTCTAGGACATATTGTCTCTGCTAGGGGTATAGAGGTTGATAAAGCCAAGGTTGATATTGTGCGTCACTTACCCTCTCCCACTTCTGTGAGAGAGATTCGTTCTTTCCTTGGTCATGCAGGTTTTTACAGGAGGTTCATCAAGGACTTCTCCAAAATTTCGAGACCCTTATGTCAACTACTCCAGAAGGATGTGCCCTTTCACTTTGATAAGGAGTGTCAAGAAGCTTTTGACAAGCTTAAGGAGTTGTTGACATCTGCCCCCATCATGTTACCTCCAGACTGGTCCTTGCCCTTTGAGTTAATGTGTGATGCCTCTGACTACGCAGTTGGAGCCGTTTTGGGACAAAGGAAGGAAAAGCTGCCCTATGCCATCTACTACGCCTCAAGGACTCTCAATGATGCACAAATGAACTACTCCACCACAGAGAAAGAGCTCCTTGCAGTTGTCTTTGCCCTTGAGAAGTTTCGCTCCTATTTACTTGGTACCAAAGTTACTATCTTTACTGACCATGCAGCTTTGAAATACTTGATGACCAAGAAGGAGGCGAAACCAAGGCTCATCAGATGGATCCTACTCTTGCAAGAATTCGACGTGGAAATCAAGGACAAGAAGGGTAGTGAGAACGTGGTAGCTGACCACTTGAGTCGCTTAGTGCATGCAGAAGATTATCTCCCTCTGGTGGAGACATTTCCAGACGAGCAACTCTTTGGACTTCAGGTAAGTGAACCATGGTATGCAGACATTGTGAATTATATTGTGTCTAGAAAGATTCCTGATACCATGTCACGTGCTCATAGGGATAGGCTTAAGAAAACTGTTAAGCAATATGTTTGGGATGAACCTTATTTGTGGAAGTATTGCTCTGATCAATTGATTAGGAGATGTGTGCCTGAACATGAACATAATGCTATACTTTCTTTTTGCCACTCTAAAGCATGTGGGGGACACTTTGGGTCTAAGAAGACTGCGTTTAAGGTGCTAGAGTCTGGGTTCTATTGGCCAACATTATTTAGGGATGCACATGCCTATTGTTTAACTTGTGATAAGTGCCAAAGAACAGGAAATCTAGGTCCTAGAGATCAAATGCCATTGTCCAATATAATAACTGTTGAAATATTTGATGTCTGGGGTATAGATTTCATGGGACCTTTCCCTTCATCTTTTGGGTTTCTCTATATCTTACTTGCAGTGGACTATGTTTCCAAATGGGTGGAAGCAAAGGCCACTAGAACTAATGACTCTAAGGTTGTTGCAGATTTTATCAAGTCTAACATCTTTAGCAGGTTTGGAATGCCTAGAGTTCTCATTAGTGATGGAGGATCCCATTTTTGCAATCGGACGATTGAGGCTCTCTTGAAGAGATATGATGTCACACATAAGGTTTCTACACCTTATCACCCACAAACTAGTGGGCAGGCTGAGGTCTCTAATCGTCAGATTAAGGGGATATTGGAGAAGACTGTGAACCCCAACAGGAAGGACTGGTCCTTGCGTCTAGAGGATGCTTTGTGGGCCTACAGAACTGCATACAAAACTCCCATAGGTATGTCACCATATCGAATTGTCTATGGCAAACCATGCCATTTACCTGTGGAGTTGGAGCACAAAGCTTGGTGGGCTGTGAAGCAGTTCAACATGGATATGGATGCAGCTGGGCTTCATAGGAAGTTGCAATTGCAAGAGTTAGAGGAGATAAGGAATGATGCCTTTGAAAGTGCTAAAATTTACAAGGATAAGACTAAGGCATTCCATGACAAAATGATTCGAAGAAAGACTTTTGTTGTGGGTCAAAAAGTTCTTCTCTTCCATTCTCGTCTCAAACTCTTCCCAGGTAAGCTTCGTTCTCGTTGGATTGGGCCTTTTGTTATCACTCATGTGTTTCCTCATGGAGCTGTGCAGATAAAGAGTGAACATACAAGCAACGAGTTCAAAGTGAATGGCCATCGCTTGAAGCCTTACTATGAGGCATTTGTGGAACATGAAGTGGAGGATGTACCCCTCCAAAACGTTCCAAACCCTGAGGATTAAATGGAGGTACAAGTCTAGGCTGAAAGACTATAAACATTAAGCGCTGCTTGGGAGGCAACCCAATTCTGAAGTAGCTGTGGAGGAATCATCAACGCAGATTTGTTTTCTCTCTCCCTTTTACTCCTCCAATTTTTCTTTATGTTGGTAGTCATTTTCGTAAATTTCATCCCTATATGCTTAAGTGTTTCATTGCATGCTTTTTATTGATTACATTGAGGACAATGCAATATTTAAGTGTGGGGGAAGGGATTTACACTTTTATCTTGAGTCACATATTGAAAAATACAAAAAAATTGAAAAATGTCAAAAATTTAAAAATTTTCGTTGCTTTTGTTTTTGTTTTGAGTCTTAGGATGCCCTTTCAACTGTCTAGGATGATTCTATATCTCTAAAATCATGACTAAAAGAGGATCACAAGATTGAGATGATTTTTAAACATGGTATTCTTTGGTTAATTGAGATATATGAAAAATGTGTGCCTTGTAGTGGATATGGATTCGAAAACTTTGGTACAGAATATGAGCATGTTAGGATGAGTTTTGATTCATATAAGCCCATGTGAGATAATTGAGCCATGTCCCTTTTTCTTGGAGTAAAAATGAAATATATATTCTTAATTTCTTGGCGATGTTTTGATGATCTCATTATTCTTCATTTGATTGACTGCTTGCCATAGATTAAGTTTGATGGACTAGAGAATGCTAGAATTCACTCTTGTGCTTGTTGAGACGTTTGTCAATACATGGCCCTGATTCTGGAAGGGATAGAGGCATCCTAGGAATTACCACCATTGCCATATAAACTTGTGTCCCCATTTGTGCCCGTCGTGGGACCCCCTAGATAAGCCCCTTTGAGCCTACATTAAGCCTTTTCGTTCATCACCCTAAAATCCTTAACCATGAAGCTTAGTATAGTAACAACCCTACCCTTTGTCCTAAGAACTTAGTGGAGCTATCTTTTGAGACATACTACATGGGTTTGGTGCTAAGGATGAAAATTGAGAAGAGGTGAAAGTTAAAGTGTGGGGGTAGACTTGTCCGTAAAAGAAAAATATATGAAAAAGCCGAGAAAAAGAAAAAAAAAAAAAAAGAAAAAAATGTATACGGCTAAAAGAAAAGAAAGAAAATGTTTATGGATTTTAGTCCCCCATACTTGGTGATTTTGGAGTTTACGTTGAACTGAAGGCCCACTACAGAAAAATTTGGCCTTTGTCCATTCACTATAGTTCAAGGGAAGTTTACAATGAAGATTGGGCCCAACATGAAGACATTAGGCCCCTTTTATGTTACCTCTAGGGAAAGTGACGTTTTTGCAATACCTTGGTGGATTTCTTGAGGTCTCTACATCTACATATGCTCTGCTAGGTTTTTAGGACACTTTGATAAATCCTTACCTTTCATTTCCTTAAACCTTAAGCCCTAGCCCCATTACAACCCTTGATAAGACCTTCTTGATCCTTAAGATGGGACAGCCTTTGATGTGGAGATGAGTTGCAAGAGTTGAACCTATGGCTTGGGTCCATCTGTGCAAGTAGTTGGTATCCTTCATGAGATCTTTAAAGAAAATTATACATGTGCTTTCGTTTCTTGAATTATGTGATATACTTGCTATCTTTCACATATACTTGAGTGTATAAGCTTTTAAGCATTGCCATGATCTGAGAGAAGAAAGAGTGGATATAACTTGTGAGGAGTTGAATCATACTTGTTTGAAACATGCTTAACAGAAACCATCACCATTGTTTCAACCAAGTCCTACTTGTGTATATGTAAGTTATGTGTTTTAATTAACTCTCGAATGCCTAACATTGAATTTTGGTTAAGTGCTAATCTTGGTGTTATGAAAGTAAGAGATTGCTGAGACAAATAGTTGAAGGGCAATAGAGTCATTGTTTTGTCAAGTCTTTAAATTTTCGTTGAGTCTTAGTGTGTGTCTTAGTTTGATTTTGCTAAGGGACTAGCAAAAGCTAAGTGTGGGGGAATTTGATAGGAGCATTTTAATGCGACGTTTTAACTGCATTTCCCTACACTTTTCTGCGCCATTTCCTTGAGAAATCCCTGTTTGGGAAAGTTTCCATTCTTTGATTGGGAAAGTTCCTTATTGTAGAAAGTTTCCATTTTTGTCTTCATTTTTCATTTCTCATTTCTCATTTCTCATTTTTCATTTCTCATTTCTGGAAAGTTTCTATTTTTCATTTTTAGTAAGTTTCTATTTTCATTTTTTAGAAAGTTTCTATTTTAAGTATAGTTTCTATTTTCAGGACCTCCGAGCTAGAAAGTGGAAATGAACGCACGAATGGAAAGAGGAGCTTGCGAACATCAAGACGAACGAACATGAGAGAAAATGGCCCACACATTTGAGCAGAAATGAAGAAACAAGCTTTCCTAGTCCAACCAGGAAATCCTACGAAATGGAGGAAGGCTTCCCTAGCAAGTTTCCAACGCAACCATGAAAAAGAAATGGAAAAATAATGTGTTTTGCGTTGGAAAATGAGAAGGCTTGAAGATGAAGCAACGAGGCCCAAGAACTCCTTGGATTTTCGGCAAATTGGATAATGGCCCATCAAAGCCCATGACACTAGGGTTTGTGACGCAAACCCTAGCCCTAAAGATATGTTTGCCGTGGAATTGCATGAGAGAAACAAGGAAGAGGCGTCCAAAAATCAGAAAATAAAGAAGATTTTCTATGGAGATTTCTAGGGTTATTTTTATGGAAATAAATCAAGAGATAAAACCCTAGAAGACCTAGCCGTCCAAGCCAAGAGGAAAACAAGGGGATGCCGTGCAAACCCTAGGGAATTCGGCAAAAGATAATGAAGAGAAAAACAAGGGTTTTGCCGTGAGGAAAAATCAGAAAAAAATAAAGAGATTTCGTGGAGATTTCTTAGGGAGCTTTTAAAGGAAAGAGAATATGTGTTGAACACAAAAAGCTCTCAAAGGAGTCTAGGTTCGTCCCCCTTTATTCTCTAAGTATATTGTTGCCGAAATTGGTGAAGGAAATCAGAAAATATCTATATATATTTCGGCAAGATTATTTAGGGAATTTATATTGGAATTTTGTGATTGGTTGCACCACCTCATAGGGCTTATGTGGCACGAAATCATTGGAGAAAATTATGTGGAGGAAGCAAGAGATTGCCGTGAGCTTTGCTAGGGTTGTGGACGGATTGAAGACCTAGAAGCCGTCCCCTATATATTCCTCTCTTCTCTCAACGTCAAGGGGTCCCAAGTTCCATTCTTTTGCGTTTATACTTTGAGAAAATAATTCAGAAATCTCTCTAGCCTAGCCGTGTTCTTCTCCATCCTCTAGGGCAACCACGAAGTGCAAGCAAGGCCAAGGAAGAAGAAGACAAGCCGTGCACACCATCCACCCTCCACCTTGAAGATTGCTTTCGAAATTCAAGAGACCACATCATCACT
Source organism: Rosa chinensis (assembly GCF_002994745.2). Lineage (NCBI taxonomy): Eukaryota > Viridiplantae > Streptophyta > Magnoliopsida > Rosales > Rosaceae > Rosa > Rosa chinensis. The sequence continues at coordinate 83,850 of NW_020126830.1, read as the reverse complement.
TCATTCATCTCATCTTCATCACGGTGTAATCCGATTCTCCTTGTACCTTTGCTTTGTATTTTCGTTGGTTTTGCCTTAGTTGACACATATGTATGAACAAGTATTGTTTTCTGAAATTTATGATGAATTGTTAATTTTCAGATTCATATATTGCGATTTATGGTTGCTTTGTGTGAGTGTTTGATTAAATTTGCATGATAGAAATCTTTTGTATGATTATCTTGAATGGTTCGAAACATTTAGGGTTCTTATGTGATTGTTGCTACGAATTTGAGAACATGAATCAACTTTTTGGTTTTGTGTTCTTGAATCGATAAGTAGTAAAGGTTTTGTACAAAAACCGAATTTAATCAAAGAAGATTGCAATTAGGTGGACTTTTCATACTAAGTTGCACATTTGAGTTGATAGCCTTTCTAGGTGTTTATTGCGTTAAACATGACATGATTGACTAGCTTTCTAGGGCTTGATTGCATGTTTGATAGAATTAATCTAGGTGCTTTCGCTTAGGTTAATTAGCATTGAAAGTACAATATGGGAAATTGTTTGCTTTTGAACGTTTCACATGATCAACTCCTCTTGCATGACTATGATGAACAATGATGAACTTGAATCAATTTTAATCATGAGTTTCGACTTTGATCTTTGTTCTTACATTCCATTTATATTTTTATGTTTTTGCATTTTTAATTATTTAGTTAGCTTTTATTTTCGAAAATAGAAAACCAAAATCAAAAATCCCCCCTTTTTCGTAAATATGTATATATTTTGTTTATTTTTGTAAATATTATACTTTGTTTTAATTTTAATTGTTTAATTGTTTGATAATGACAGGTGTACCCTCAATCCCCGGAATAGAACGATCCCTATTTACTTTATACTACTAATGACATTTCAGGGTTAAATTGGTCGCTCGATAAAAGCGACATCAATTACCATGTGATACGGAGTTTGATTCGGATTCTGAAACGTGAAGTCATAGGGAGTGAATTGTAGTAAGTTCTTAATGGAGCAATTGATTGATGGAATGGTTGAGATTTTATAAGAGTAGTAAGTAGAGTAACTCTAAGGACATGGGTTTTCCCAGTTGACTCAGGAAGTATTTCAGGTCATAGTTTGACCGGAGTTCTAAGTCATATTTGGAGTAAAACTTCTTATGGGTTGAACTTGGAAATTTGATCGTAATGTGGTGGGACCACTGACGGATCCTGGTATCGTTAGAGGTGATACATGATGTTGGACGGGTGTCCTTCATCTTAAAACTGGTGATGTTGCCAGGGGAGGATGGCCTTGTGTAGCTAGAATTTGGATTTTGGAACCAATAAAAAGCACAAAAGGGAGTATTGAGGTTTTGAGAGGTTTCAGAAATCAAGGACATTCAGATGGTCTTACGATGGTTGCGATCACTTTTATCGCACATGAGGGTATTATTAAGTGTCATTGGATATCCATTTGCGTGAAATTGTTGAACTTGGGATCAAGAAATAGTCGTAGTGACGCCACGGGGTGTCCATAGTAATTCAAGTGGAAGTGCTAGCTAGGTGATGTGGTTATGATCTTAATTTAAAATCTTTGAGTTCTGGCGAAGGTTTGGTAGTATTTTTCTTTGCGGGGCGACGATAGTCAACAAGTTTCGGTTTATGGTAGCATTCAATGATGGGTTTCTCGATAAGTCTTTCGGGGTACTTTACGTTCACGTAACATGATGCGCTTTTGCTTACTTATCGAACCATTTACAGGTTGCTTCAAACATAAGGTTTTTCAGTCACGAATGGAGGTAAACCTTTCTTTTGGGAGGATTGAGTTTGGCGGGGTTGCTATGGAATCGATCAAATTATTATGACTGGCATGATTTCAGTTTGAGAATCGTTCATTTCAAGTATTGAGTTTCTAATCTAGTTGGTCAACTCTTGGATCAGATTTGGAGCATCTACTGGTGTTGTTGGAGACATCGTAGTCCATTAAAGGAGTTGGTACATACAAGGTTTGGAAAATTTCCGCAATGTCGTATCTGTAATGAAATTGTCATAAGGTTTTGTCAGACGGTTGGTTGGAGATGTTTCTACTTGAGGCTGGTGGAGTAGTTATAAGAGAGAGTCTTCCTAACTGAATAAGAAAGCTATTTTATTTTGGATTGATCAAAATTCGAGTCTAGCATCTAGCAATTCAGATTGTGGTGCTCTCGGTAGTGAGAATTACCTGGGTATATGAATTAAGAATATCATTTGGGGCAATAGAGATCAACGAGAACGATATGGATTCAACCAGATATCAGATCTATGACTATTAAAGAATTGTAGCGCTAAGAACAACTTGAGTGTGATGCATCTTCTTTCGGACTTGAGTCGTCGAGCTGGAGTAGAGTTAATAGTTATAATTTTTTTTGCTTGCACCAGATTTCTGAAGACGTGGTACATGATATGGCAGTTAAGTGAGTACTAACTTGTGAGAAATAGTAGCAGTTTTGATTGGAGACATTGGTGATTAGTAAATCTCTTGAGACACCTTTGATTTAGAACATTTTTCACATTATGATATTTATAAAAGTATTCGAGTGAGGTGTTATATGTGTGGCTAGCAAGGTAGCTATCAAATGAGTTTTCCTAATCGACTCGGAATGTCATCTCAAGGCCGGACCAATGATTTTAGTCAGGTATCAGAGTAGCACAGCGGAAGTGTATTGACCCCATAACCTACTTGATTAAGAACTTATAGGTTCGTTCGAGTTGACCTTTGTATGTTTGACAACTATGGGATCTTTATGTGAACGACCATCGATTAGGAATTTAAGCACAAACAACCAAGGAAGGAAGTGCTGTGTTGTGGTAGCTAAGGAAGTTATTTGTCTTGGAATTGCCGATTAGCAATGACCCTCTTGCGATTATCATAATATTGTTGGTGACCGGGTTGAATCTTCACCAAACGACTTTTATGAAAAGTTACGAATGCTATAATTTTAACAGAGTGGTTGGTGACGTCAATACCATGTGTTATCTGGGCTAACCATTGAATTGAATTTTCTTTTACACCGGACTTCATGTGCTTGCAAGTTTATGGTGCAACATGGTTCAGCTAGTCAAGTGATTTGACTTTAGACGTTGATAATTTTGGATTATGAGCATGTTTTCCTTGCTTTTGTAGTGGGGATCATCAGAGTTTTGTTGGTTGTTGATTTGAGGTTACGAAAAGGAAAGCTTAATCTAAGGAAGAGTTTGATAAGTTTTGAGATTGTGGTATTAATCAATTGGTGTGCCTTTTCTAACCGGCATGAAATTTCGAGGGCGAAATTTTTATAAGGAGGGGAGAATGTAACATCCCGTATCTTAATTTATCCGTTTACTAGTCATTTGGACGGTAAACGACAACTATTTTCACTTTTACTATCGTTTTGGTACTTTTAGTGGCCATAAAAGTTGACTTTTTGTTCGGATCAAAATTTGAGAAAATTTCCTTCATGAAAGTTGTAGAGGACGTTAAACCGAGCGCGTGCATATGTGGTACGTAAAAATCGGAGTTCGTATGTGAAAGTTATAAGTGAAAAGGTGAATTTACTGTTCATGGTAACTCTCTATATATAAGGAAACTTACCGAGGTAAGTTCCCATTTTCAGAACTTACCCTGACCCTCTCTCTCTCCTCTCCCTCTTCCCCCGCGTCGCCCTCTCTTTTTCTTTTTCGGATTTCTTCACCGTCCGGCGTCCGATTGATGTGATTCCAGTTGTCCTTGGACCGTCTCTTCCTCCTCTATATGATGGTATCAGTGGGTATCGGTGATTTGGCCGGAAAACCCCGAATTTATGCAATCATTGTTACTGTAGCAATTTGCTTCTCCGGTGAAATTCTCCAGTTTTCGGCTATCTCCGGCGGGAAAATTGGTTCTATTAGGAGCGCCTCGAGTCACTGATCATATTCCCTCAAGACTTCTAGTTGAAATTTCCACGTTTGGAAGGTGAATTTGAAGGATTTCCAAATTGGTGGGTTTGGAGATTTCCGGGTTTGTGTTCATCAGAAAAATTGGAGTACTTCAAGGTATTTTCTCACTTGGTCACAGTTATGAAAAATGGTTAGAATGTTGAGATGATTATGTGGTTGAAATTTGGTGGCCGGAGGAGGAGTTAGCCGCGCATGAACAGTGTCATGCGTGAACCGTGCGGTGCGTGAACAGTGGTGGTGTTTAAACAATAATTTAAATTCTATTTTTTTTAGCCCATTAAATCCTATAAATTGTGTAGAGCTTGTATGTGAAGTTTGGTAATTTTTGGGGAAACTTGGAATTAATTATGAATTTTTGAAGTTTAGGGTTTCGATTATCAAATTACGAGAATCCGACCGTCGGATATCTCTCGGTTTTCCTTGGAACCTTTAAATTAACGAATTGGTATTAGTGGTATAATTTGGGCTGAATCCGAGAAGAATTGGGGAGATGATTTATGAGGATTCGATTTTGAGAATCGTATTTAATTAGAATAGTTATTCACAGAATATATTATGTACAGGGCGTCGTACCGAGCTATTGCTCGATGACGGAACTCGAATGCATGATCGTCGGAATAGTACTGTGAGTGGACTTTTGTTTTTAAATAATGATGCATGCATTTATTTCTTAAAGTAATGCTCTAGTTATTTATTATATTACATTTTGAGCATATAATTGTTTTCGGATTCCTGATTTTGATTTATCACGAGGAATTACTTTGTAACGTCCCGAACCTAAATTTACCAGTTTACAAGTCTTTCGATGGGTAAACGACATTTACATTTACTTTTTGGCTCCGTTTCGACATTTTAGGGGGCCCTAAAAGTTGACTTTTGTTCGGGTCAAAATTTGAGAAAATTTCCTTCATGAAAGTTGTAGAGGACGTTAAACCGAGCGCGTGCATATGTGGTACGTAAAAATCGGAGTTCGTATGCGAAAGTTATAAGCGAAATAAGAAAGTTACTGTTTATGGTAGATTTATATAAATTTGAAAAGTTACTGTGGCCGGGTAACTTTTCTTTCTTTTCTCTCTCCTTCCCCCCGTGCTCTCTCAGTCTCTCTTCTGCAACTCTTCTGCAACTCTCTCTTTCTCTCTTCTGCAACCTCCTCTTTCACCACCTCTAGACCACCAAAAAGCGTCAAATCGGTGGCTACGGACTCGTCTTGACCTCCTCTTGGCCCCTACGGTGGTTGCTCACTGCGGCTTGGCCGGAAAACGACGTATTGGGTCCTTGAAGTTTACTGTAGCAGGTGACCGTTGACCCGAATTCCGGCCACCTCCGGCGACAAAGCCAGGCTTTTTAGAAGCGTCTTGAGGCGTACTTGAAGCTCCCCAAATATCTTGAAGCGATTTGCAGCGTGGAGGAAGAAAGCATAATTAGAAAATTTTACTCTACTTCGGTTTGCTTAATTGTTCGGCCACTTCAAGGTATTTTCTGACTTTGTCACAGTTGAGAAAGTTATTGGAAATGTTGATATGATGCTGTGGATGAAATTGGTGGCCGGAGGAGGAGTTGGCCGCCGCATGAACAGTGTCATCGCATGAATAGTGCGATTGTGAATAGTGCGGTGTATGAACAGTGATTATATTATGTTTTTTATTAGCTAGTTAAATCCTATAATTTTGGTAGAAGTTGAATATGTGAATTTGGTTGGAATTGGAGAAGTTTTTTAATTGATTATGAATTTTTGAAGTTTAGGGTTTCGATTATCGAATTACGAGAATCCGACCGTCGGATATCTCTCGGTCTGTCTTGGAACCTTTAAATTAACGAATTGGTATTAGTGGTATAATTTGGGTTGCATCCAAGGAGAAGTGGAGATGTAATCATGAGGAATTGATTTAGGAATCGTATTAATTTGCGAATACTATTCACGGAATATAATGTGTACAGGGCGATGTACCGAGCTATTGCTCGACGAAGGAACTCGTAGCATGATCGCCTAAATAGTACTGTGAGTGGACATTTGTTTTAAATTAATTCCGCATGCAGTATTATATTATTTTCTTCCAAATGAGATTTAATTATGTTTTGAATATTTGAGATTTAGTTATCGAGATTTATTTATGGATTACGAGATTAGTATTGAAATTCCTTCCCGAGGGCTTTTAGTAGATTTTTGAGATAGTCATTCATGAGTTATTGAGTGGGAAATGATTTTCGGGAAGTGAATGATTCAGAAAAATATTATGAGAATTATTGTTTTCGAATATCAGTTTTTATGAAAATATACGAGTGCGAGGGATTTAGCAAATATTTGAGCATGATTGATTTATCGAGATTTATTGGGTTTTGAATTCCGCACTTATCAGACTTGGGTTAGATGGAGTTTTCTTTCCGAAAGCATTATTGATTATAGAGCATGTGATTATGCTTTCGAGGATTATTGAGATATCGAGATTGAGTTAGTGAGTTATTACTGAGTTATGCTTTCGATGAATTAGTATTGATTATTGAGGTAATATCAGTTTCTTTCCGAAAGCAAGTGATTGAAAGAGGTTATTTTCAGTTCTTGAGGAGGCTATTCAGTTTATTAAGGAGGCCAGTTTTGCGCATGCGTACAGTATCTAGTCGGCAGTCCCCTCTAGGTAATAGTTTGGTCGGCAGTCCCTCCGACTATATCCCGGTCGGCAGTCCCCTTCGGTGAGTCATCTAGCGGCAGTCCCCTCCAGATGATAAGAGTAGTTAGTCGGCAGTCCCGTCTACTACCTGTGGTTAGTCGGCAGTCCCGTCTACTACATGTGGCTAGTTGGCAGTCCCATCTATCCACCGCCTCCTATTCCGGTTGGCAGTCCCTTCCGATGCGTCATCTGAGTGGCAGTCCCTCCTAGATGGCATGAGATGACTAGACAGCAGTCCTTTCTAGTCATCAAACGAGCCTCATGAAAAGGATGTTTTATAAGGATTGAGGATGAGATTTTAAGAGATTTCAAGATATTCTGTTACGTGATGGAGATTCAGTAAAGAAGATGATTAAGAGTGTTTCAAGATTTGTACTGCATGCGAGATTTTAGAGATAACTTGGGAAAGCATTAAGTTTACTTATTCATTTGAAATCACTAATTTTTCGTCCACTCACTCTAACGGATTTTAAATGTTTTCCCCTGGGCCCTTCGGTTTTAAATGCCCAGTTTGCAGGCCAGTTTAGCTTGAGGTCGAGCGTACTTGGGGTTGAGGCATAGCTGTCATAGCTTCCGCATTATAAAAGCATCGGTCATTTATCTTGCTTATATTCTCTTGTTCGCCTGTATATTAAATTGCTCTGATAACCTATGAGATTAATATTCTTAAATTCAGAATTGTTTATGAAATGAGATATGTGAGATGTTGTGATATAGGGAGCAGGGTGGCTCCAGGAGAATAAGGATGGATGATTTAGAAGTGTTGATGTTTTCTACAGGTTTTGGGTTGTCCATTTTTAGGGGAAGTTCTGTCAAATTTTTGGTAGAATTTCTTTTAAGTGGGCCCCGCAGGGCCTCTTCGGATTTCAGGGTGAAAACGGGGTGGGTCCTGTCAGTTGGTATCAAAGCACTAGGTTGTAAGATTCTGTAGACTTGTTTCGATCTGGTTACCTTATATGCTTGATGTTACTCAGTACCTCCCGAGTGATGGCCCGACTGCAGCGGTTCCCCATCGTTACTCTTCGGTGCTGAAGTATTCATCAAGTATGTAAGGTACGTGGTTAGTTGATTTCCTTCAGGTGCTATGCCTCTTATACGCCGACCTCATAGGGATCTGTCTGCATATCAGATTGTTTAAGTGTCTTGCACCTTTCATGGTGATGGTGATGTTAGATTACCTTACAGGGTGAGTTATGCTATGAAATGTGATCCGAGGGAATGTGGTGGTTATCTCTCCCTCGATGCCAACAAATTTGTTGGGGTAAGGTTTAAGGGCAAGACTGGAGTTCGATTCGTGTTTGATTGTTAGAGTTGAGTGGGCATAGATTTGGGTTGTCTCAGTTTGCTATAAATTGCTTTAGAATCAGAATTGTTGATGGAAATGGAACTAGTAATATTAGTGGTTTGACGTTGAACCAAGTTTCAGGAGATGTGTTACGTGATGTGATATGGCATGTATGTGACATTTGTGATATCATGATAGTTGTTGGAGATTACTTGGAAATCATGACTGGTTATCTTGGCTCTTTGACCTAACCATGATATTTGGATTTTGTTTTGTTCGGATTGGAAAAATTGATTTTTGATACATTGACTTATAATTGATCCTTTTGAAGTTGTGGATCGTATTGAGTAAGGAGATAGACAGAATTTAAGTTTGATTATAGTTTTATGTTTGAAACTTGAGTATTTAGTTGGACGCATAGAGCTTTACAGTCGAGTTATGATCTTTGCCAGTATTTAATTGAGAAGATGAGAAACAACTTTTGTATATGAGATTGTATCGATTTGTGTACTTAATTAGTTATCCGTTTTGGCTAAATGGTTGTACCTAAATTGGAGAATAGCGGTAGTGATTTCGTTGGTATTCATAATGGTGCAAGTGGAATTACTTGTGATACAGAGTATGATTCGAGTTATAAATTGTGGAGCCTTGAAGATTAATTGTGATAGACTCTTGGTGAAGTTTTTGTTAGACAGTTAGATTGTGATATTGTAAGAGTGGTTAGTGGAATAACTTTGAGGAAATAAGTTTCTCAGTTGGCTCGGAAATATTTCAGATTAAGGTTTGACCAGAATTCTTTGTTATATGTGGGTCAAACGTAATGCGGTTTGTCTTGCAGTGGACGTATTTCAACGGTGATTAAATGTGGAGTTGGATCGCCAGGTGGTTGGATTAATTTCAGATCTAGGTACCGCTTGGTGTGATACGAGATGTTGGACGAGTGTCTATTTTCATCAAGGTTGTTGTTCGAGGAAAGACTCTGTGAACGGTGTATTGTATCTAGGAAAATTGGTTGTTGCTTGAGTTAAATACATATACTAACAGATTGCTTTGAAGGAATTAAGTGAATTTTACTACCTTGGTACCGTTACTGGTGGTAATGGGTTAAACAGTTTGAAATTTAGTTTTCACTTTGATCGATCTTTCTACCGTATGGTGACCCTTGTTGGAGAAGTATAGAAAGCTGTTGGTACGATTGATCTTCGGTCACCATCACGGGTTTATAGTACGATGACTTGGCAAAATGTTGGAGTTGAGTTTGGAAATTATTTGTTTGGACTTGAGTTTATCAAGGGTTTCAACTGACACTTGAAGTACTAGATTGTTGAGCGACTATGATTGAGTTGTGTTGTTGGATTTATGCTTAGCGAGATGAGGTTTTGGGAAATTTTGGTGCAATCTTAGTTAGCGCAGATTAGTTTTTGGAATTGCTGTTGTAGCTGAAATATAATTGAATAAGTGTTGTTAGAGGGCGGATCTCCAGCTACTTCATCCTCAGTTTAGCGATGACAGTATCGTTTGGGATATCGGCTTTGAGCCATGCAAGGAGAGTTGGCTATACTCAATACTTGCAAGATTGACGTTGATTATTGGAATATTATGGTTTGGAAACGCGGAGAAGAAAGAATTGACTACTTTGCTAGCAGTCTGGTACAGAAATTTTGAACATGAACAGGTATGCGAAATGTGTCGCTTTATGGCCAGCAGGATATGTATCTAAGAAGTTTCTCTAGTTGACTTAGTTGTCATCTCAAGGCTTTGATCAATGTTTAGTTGGGTATCAAAGTAGCGCAAAGGAAGTGTAGTGACCCTATAACCTTCATGATTAAGAACTTATAGGTTGGTTCGAGGCTACTCTTTGATATGCTTGACAACTGTGGGACCTCTACGTGCACGACATTCGATCAAAATCCAAGCACAAATAGACAAAGAGGAAGTGTGGTTTTTGTGGTTGCTAAGGAAATTGGTTGTTTCAGACATGTGGGTTATCAGTGAGCATCTTGTGGTGTTTTATTAACTGTTGGACTTTCCTAAACCCGTGTACGAATTGAAATTGTTTTAAGTATGGGTAAATGTATTATCATGTTGTTGGTAAACAAAGTGGATCTTCACTGTACGAGTTATATGAAAAAGAGTATGAATGCTACTATTCAAACTGAATAGTTTGTGATATTGATACCATGAGTCATCTGAACTATTATTTAACCTAAATTTCTTGACGTCGAAGTTGTGTACTTGTGAGTATGTACTACTACATAGTTAGGTAAGACAAGGGTATCCAACTTGGAACATTGATACATTTGGGGTTCTAAGTATATGTTTTTGGTTGCTTGTGTAATCGAGATTGTCGAGATTATCAGCTACTCCAGTCGTTGACTTAAGATTGCAAAGGGAAAACTTAATCCAAAGAAGATTTGATTTTCGTTATGCAGTTTCAAGGTGTGGTTCGTTCAAGTAACCGACCTTGATTTAGCCTTGAGTCTTTATTCTGAGAATTTTAGTAGGTGTTTCTGCTCACATAGTTGAACCACTTACAGGTTGCTTCAAACATAATGTTTGACGATATTCTCCCTTAGTTGTTAAGGACGGTCAGTAATGAGTGGAAGTAAATCTATCTATTAAGACACTGAATTTAGTAAGAACGCTGTGAGAATTATTCAGATCGCAATAATTGGCTAGATTTCAACTAGAGAATTGTTTCTTATAAGGGTTGATCTCCATGTTCTAATTGGTCAAGTTTTGGATCAGTTTTGAAGGTAATTTCTACATGATTTGAGCAGACTTGCACATCTTTTCTGTGCTTATCATCGCCACAGCCGTACGATTGATGTGCTATTCATCTTCGTGACTGTTTACTATGGATTGGCGTGTGCACCCATCTCTACTTCAACAGTATGGAATTTCGAGGACGAAATTTTTATAAGGTGGGGAGATTGTAACGTCCCGAACCTAAATTTACCAGTTTACAAGTCTTTCGATGGGTAAACGACATTTACATTACTTTTTGGCTCCGTTTCGACATTTTAGGGGGCCCTAAAAGTTGACTTTTTGTTCGGGTCAAAATTTGAGAAAATTTCCTTCATGAAAGTTGTAGAGGACGTTAAACCGAGCGCGTGCATATGTGGTACGTAAAAATCGGAGTTCGTATGCGAAAGTTATAAGCGAAATAAGAAAGTTACTGTTTATGGTAGATTTATATAAATTTGAAAAGTTACTGTGGCCGGGGTAACTTTTCTTTCTTTTCTCTCTCCTTCCCCCCGTCTCTCTCAGTCTCTCTTCTGCAACTCTTCTGCAACTCTCTCTTTCTCTCTTCTGCAACCTCCTCTTTCACCACCTCTAGACCACCAAAAAAGCGTCAAATCGGTGGCTACGGACTCGTCTTGACCTCCTCTTGGCCCTACGGTGGTTGCTCACTGCGGCTTGGCCGGGGAAAACGACGTATTGGGTCCTTGAGTTTACTGTAGCAGGTGACCGTTGACCCGAATTCCGGCCACCTCCGGCGACAAGCCAGGCTTTTAAGAAGCGTCTTGAGGCGTACTTGAAGCTCCCCAAATATCTTGAGCGATTTGCAGCGTGGAGGAAGAAAGCATAATTAGAAATTTTACTCTACTTCGGTTTGCTTATTGTTCGGCCACTTCAAGGTATTTTCTGACTTTGTCACAGTTGAGAAAGTTATTGGAAATGTGATATGATGCTGTGGATGAAATTTGGTGGCCGGAGGAGGAGTTGGCCGCCGCATTGAACAGTGTCATCGCATGAATAGTGCGATTGTGAATAGTGCGGTGTATGAACAGTGATTTATATTATGTTTTTTATTAGCTAGTTAAATCCTATAATTTTGGTAGAAGTTGAATATGTGATTTGGTTGGAATTGGAGAAGTTTTTAATTGATTATGAATTTTGAAGTTAGGGTTTCGATTATCGAATTACGAGAATCCGACCGTCGGATATCTCTCGGTTCTGTCTTGGAACCTTTAAATTAACGAATTGGTATTAGTGGTATAATTTGGGTTGCATCCAAGGAGAAGTGGAGATGTAATTATGAGGAATTGATTTTAGGAATCGTATTAATTTGTCGATAACTATTCACGGAATATAATTGTGTACAGGGCGATGTACCGAGCTATTGCTCGACGAAGAACTCGTATGCATGATCGCCTAAATAGTACTGTGAGTGGACATTTGTTTTTAAATTAATTCTTGCATGCAGTATTATTATTATTTTCTTCCAAATGAGATTAATTATGTTTGAATATTTGAGATTTAGTTTATCGAGATTTATTTATGGATTACGAGATTAGTATTGAAATTCCTTCCCGATGGCTTTTAGTAGATTTTTTGAGATAGTCATTCATGAGTTATTGAGTTGGGAAATGATTTTCGGGAAGTGAATGATTCGAAAAATATTATGAGAATTATTGTTTTCGAATATCAGTTTTTATGAAAATATACGAGTGCGAGGGATTAGCAAATATTTGAGCATGATTGATTTATCGAGATTTATTGGGTTTTGAATTCCGCACTTATCAGACTTGGGTTAGATGGAGTTTTCTTTCCGAAAGCAATTATTGAATTATAGAGCATGTGATTATGCTTTCGAGGATTTATTGAGATATCGAGGATTGAGTTAGTGAGTTATTACTGAGTTATGCTTTCGATGAATTAGTATTGATTTATTGAGGTAATATCAAGTTTCTTTCCGAAAGCAAGTGATTGAAAGAGATTATTTTCAGTTCTTGAGGAGGCTATTCAGTTTATTAGGAGGCCAGTTTTGGCGCATGCGTACAGTATCTAGTCGGCAGTCCCCTCTAGGTAATAGTTTGGTCGGCAGTCCCCTCCAGACTATATCCCGGTCGGCAGTCCCCTTCGGTGAGTCATCTAGTCGGCAGTCCCCTCCAGATGATAAGAGGTAGTTAGTCGGCAGTCCCGTCTACTACCTGTGGTTAGTCGGCAGTCCCGTCTACTACATGTGGCTAGTTGGCAGTCCCATCTATCCACCGCCTCCTATTCGATTGGCAGTCCCTTCCGATGCGTCATCTGAGTGGCAGTCCCTCCTAGATGGCATGAGATGACTAGACAGCAGTCCTTTCTAGTCATCAAACGAGCCTCATGAAAAGGATGTTTTTATAAGGATTGAGGATGAGATTTTAAGAGATTTCAAGATATTCTTGTTACGTGATGGAGATTTCAGTAAAGAAGATGATTAAGAGTGTTTTCAAGATTTGTACTGCATGCGAGATTTTAGAGAATAACTTGGGAAAGCATTAAGTTTTACTTATTCATTTGAAATCACTAATTTTCGTCCACTCACTCTAACGGATTTTAAATGTTTTCCCTGGCCCTTCGGTTTTTAAATGCCCAGTTTGCAGGCCAGTTTAGCTTGAGGTCGAGCGTACTTGGGGTTGAGGCATAGCTGTCATAGCTTCCACATTATAAAAGCATCGGTCATTTATCTTGCTTTATATTCTCTTGTTCGCCTGTATATTAAATTGCTCTGATAACCTATGAGATTAATATTCTTAATCAGAATTGTTTATGAAATGAGATATGTGAGATGTGTGATATAGGGAGCAGGGTGGCTCCAGGAGAATAAGGATGGATGATTTAGAAGTGTTGATGTTTTTCTACAGGTTTTGGGTTGTCCATTTTTAGGGGAAGTTCTGTCAAATTTTTGGTAGAATTTCTTTTAAAGTGGGCCCCGCAGGGCCTCTTCGGATTCAGGGTGAAAACCGGGGCGGGTCCTGTCATACTTTCAGTGATGAGTTTCATGAAGTGATTATGAATTATTCCGGTTGTGATTTTTTGGATATTAATTTTGTTATGCCCGGATTCGAAACTTTGAATTATGTTGTTTTTCAACTAAGTATTTTCCATGGTATTTTCCAAATGAAATATTAGTTCATTATTGAACTTCCTTGCTTATTCATTATTGACCCGAGAATATTTTGGCATGTGGGACACGCCGTTGAGTTATTGATCTTTCCTATTTATTTATCGACTTTCGATTTTGGCATTGGGAATGCCTTGATGATGATTTTAGAATTGGTTTTGTTTCGGTTTACGGGGATTACGATTTATTATTATTTCTCGCCTTTCTGCTATTGATTTGGAGATATTTTTGGCGTGTGGGACACGTCGTTGGAAATTCTTTTACGAGAGATGGGGGAAGCCTTATGTATTTTGGATTTACTGGATTTTCGGTTATGTTTCCCTGTGCCATACTGAGGGGTGATTTTATCATGCTAGCATTGATTTTTCCGCCTTTGTGGCGCGGTGATGGGATCACCGTAGCCCTCCGCCTTTGTGGCGCAGGTTACTGTCTCTGTGACAGTAATTCTGTAGCTCAGTATCCTATCGCTACACTTAGTGGCGTAAGGGTATATTACGGGAGTAATGGAGTACTTTAGCCTGAGAGGCTCATTTGTATGGCTATCTCTCCCCTACTTATACTATTTTTGACTAGCGGGGACTAGTCTGAGTTTTCTTAACCAGCGGGGCTGGTCTTATATTTTCGAGTATTGAAATTTCAATCTTTTACTCTGTTGTTGTGGCTAGCGGGGCTAGTCGGTTTTCTGGAGTTCAACGTTTTTCGGATTACTTTCTTAAGTGTTTTATATATGTTGCATGCATCCGGATTTTTTTATATATCGAAAAATGTGGGAAAGTATGAAGTTTTATTTTGTTTTATTCATATTAATTATTTATTTTTGTCCACTCACGCTAACGTGTTTTAAATTACTTTCCCCTGGGCCTTCGGTTTCAAATGCCCAGTTTGCAAGCTAGGTTAATTGAGGTCGGGCATACATGGAGTCGAGGCATAGCCAACAGCATTGCTTCCGCGTACTCATTCTATTTCTGTGTTCTTTACTACCTAATTGAATAGTATTGCTCTGATAACCTGTGAAATTAATCTTGTAATGTGGGTTGAGATTGTTATTTGTGAAATTGGAAGTTGATGTTATTGGGAGCAGGGTGGCTCCAGGAGAATAAGGATGGATGATTTAGAAGTGTAAATGTTTTCTACAGGTTTGGGTAGTCCATTTTTAGGGGAAGTTCTGCCAAATTTTTGGTAGAATTTCTTCTAAGGTGGGCCCCGCAGGGCCTTTTCGGATTTCGGGGTGAAATTCGGGGCGGGCCCTGTCAGTTGGTATCAGAGCATTAGGTTGTCAGATTCTGTAGGCTTGTTTCTATCCTGTTACCTTACATGCTTGATGTTACACAGTACCTCCCGAGTGATGGCCCGACTGCAGCGGTTCCCCATCGTTTACTCTTCAGTGCTGATGTATTCATTAAGTGTGTAAGGTACATGTCTAGATGGTGTTCCTTTAGGTGCTATGCCTCTTGTATGCCGACCTCCTAGGGTTTTCGTTGCGTAGCGAATTGTTCGCATGTTTTGCACATTTTCCCTACTGATGGTAGAGTAAGACTACTCTACAATTTCGAGTTGTGCTACGAGGTGATTCGAGGAAATGTTGTGGTTATTTCTTCCTTGGTGCTAGTAAGTTTGTTGGGCAAGGGTTAAGGTGCGAGAATGGAGTTTGATTTCGTGTTTGAGTGATTGAGACGAGCGACTATAGATTTGGATCGTCTCCAAATACCTAAAATCATAAGGGTTATTTGAAGTGGGACTAATAGTAATAGTGGTTTTGATTTGAACCGAGTTTCGGGAAATGTGTCACGTAGATGTGGTGGATGTTGCGAACATCATTTTGGAACGATACTTTGCAATTCACAAACAAAACAGGATTGGAAATTCCTCCATTTGGTCACCATGGGTTGTTGACCTGACCATGACTTGTGGACATATTGTGGTTCAAGTGAATTACCATGTGATACGGAGTTTGATTCGGATTCTGAAACGTGAAGTCATAGGGAGTGAATTGTAGTAAGTTCTTAATGGAGCAATTGATTGATGGAATGGTTGAGATTTTTATAAGAGTAGTAAGTAGAGTAACTCTAAGGACATGGGTTTTCCCAGTTGACTCAGGAAGTATTTCAGGTCATAGTTTGACCGGAGTTCTAAGTCATATTTGGAGTAAAACTTCTTATGGGTTGAACTTGGAAATTTGATCGTTGATAGGAGCATTTTAATGCGACATTTTAACTGTTATTTCCCTATATTTTTGCGTTATTTCCTTAATAAAACTCTGTTTAGGAAAGTTTCCATTCTTCGAATGGGAAAGTTCCTAATTGTAGAAAGTTTTGTTTTGTAGTTTCTATTTTCCATTTTTAGAAAGTTTCCATTTTAGTTTAAGAAAGTTTCCATTTCTTATTTTAGAAAGCTTCTATTTTCAGGTTTTTGGAATAAATAAGCTGAATTGAGTTCATAAATGGAACGAGAAGTTTCATGAAGATGACATGGCAAGGAGAGAATCAAGGAAGAGTTTTTTTTAAAAAAGGAAAATATATTTTCCTTGGGGATTAAATTTGCCGTGTAATACTTAAGGAAAAACAAGGTGACAACGTGGGAATTGAAGATGATTGATTGAGGATTTCAAGGAGAGATTTTCTTGGGAGACTTTTATGGAAAGAAATATTGTTGGAGGAATAATTTGGTGTGATTGCCAACGTGAAAATCAGAAATAATCAAGGAGATGACGCCAAGAGAGATTCAAGGGAGATATTTATGGAAGGAAAATATGTGTGCACCAAGGAAAAGCTAAAAAGGCGTCTAGATTCATCCCTAAATTCCCTAAAGGAATGTTGGCCGAAATTCATGAAGAAAATCAGAATAATTTCAAGGAAATTCGGCAATTAAATATTAGGGAGGTATTTTAGAGAATTATGATTGGTTGGAACACATCACAAGGCTTACTTGGCATTCTATGATTGGTTGGACCACATCACAAGCTTACTTGGCGAATTATCATTGGTTGAAGCTATGTGGAAAATTCTGATTGCTTTGTGAACCCTAGCCATGCTCCTATATAAAACTCCCCCTTTCTCAACGTCAAGGGTCCTCTCCCATACAATTTACACTTTAGAAAAAAATCAGAAAATCTTCTTAGCATAGCCGTGAGTTTCTCCATCCTCTAGTCATCTCCACGAGTTCAAGCAAGGCCAAGGGAGAAGAAGCATAGCCGTGAGCATCCATCATCCATCTCCAACCTTGAAGCTTGCTTTCGAGATTCAAGAGACCACCACATCAATCGTTCATCACCATCTCCATCTCACGGTGTAATCCGATTCTCCTTTGTAACCTTTGCTTTGAATTTCGTTGGTTATGAACTAGTTGACATATGTGTTTGAACAAATATTAATTTCTGGAATTTTTATGATTAATTGAGAATTTTCAGATTCATATTATTGTTGATTCGAGAGTTGCTTATGTGGGTTTGTTTAATTAAATTTGCGTTATAGATAACTTTTGTATTTTAATCTTATGTGGTTGCAAACACTTAGGGTTTCGATATAATTGGTGCTAGGTTTAAGAACATGAAATCGACTTTTCGTTTTGTGTAAACTTGAATCAAAGTAGTAAAGGTTTTGTACAAAGATCGAATTTAATTAACGAGGATTGCAATTAGGTGGACTTTTCCATACTAAGTTGTACACTTGAGTTGATAGCCTTTCTCTATGTGTAATGCGTTAAACATGACATGATTGACTAGCTTTCTAGGGTTTGATTGCATGTTTGATAGGATTAATCTAGGTGCTTTCGCTTAGGTTAATTAGCATTGAAAAGTAAAAAATGGGAATTCATTTGCTTTCGAATGTTTCACATGATCAACTCCTTTCTCATGACTTAGATGAACAATATTAGGGTTTGAATCGATTTTAATCATATGTTTCGTTTTGATCTTTGTTCTCTCATTCCATTTGTATTTTTATGTTTTTGCATTTTAATTGTTTTGTTAACTTAGTTTTATTTTCGAAAAACCAAAAACAAAATCCCCCCTTTTCGTAAATAATGTTTATACTTGTGAATATCTTTGTGAATATTATACTTTGTTTTAATTTTAATTGTTTAATTGTTTGACAATGACAGGTGTACCCTCAATCCCCGGAATAGAACGATCCCTACTTACTTTTACTACTAATGACATTTCAGGGTTAAATTATGCGCTTGCTTTTAGCGCATCAATTTTTGGCGCCGTTGCCGGGGATTGAAAAATCACTTGTTAAATTGTGAATATTGTTGTATATATTTTGTTCAAAACATAGATTAATTAATTTACTTAGGTTGTTTTTTATATTGTTGAATACGAGTTTTAATTGTAAGTTGTAAATTGAATGGAATAGGTGAAGTCGCGTTTGTTAATATTGGCCTAAACCCCTTATTGGTACCTAGTTCAGGTCCCTTAAGGTTGAGGGCGGCCTTTATTAACACTTGTTGAACTGTCTTCACACTTAGGACCTTTTTCATCTTAGTAAGTATAGCCTATGTGGAATGGTGTCTAGGAAGGGGACAACGTTCATGACAGGTTTTTGAATCCAGAAGTGCTTACAAATGGGCCTAAACCACTATGTGGGAGTAGCTCATGCCAAAATGGATTTTTCCTCTCGTGTTCGTCCTCCCCCACCTGGCCATTTCAGTAAGGTTGCCCAAAGGATGTAAGAGGGACTTTGTGTCTAGACGACTATACTTGGGCCGCATGTCCAACTTGATTTACCGCTTGGAATTAGATTTGATATCAATAATATTTATGACAAAAGAAAATGTAACAAAATGTTGTGATACACTAAGCTAAAAAAAAAAACATTTGTGTAAATATTTTTCATGTTTTTTTTTTTACTCACTTGTGTACCTAACTTGTGTCGTATGTACAATGTACTTGTTAATTATTCTTGTATTTGTAATTCATAGTTACTTGTTTATATATTTTGTAAATCTTTGTTAATTATAGTTACTAACTTTTTAATTTCTATTCCGTCTGGCTGAAAGACGTTAAACTCAAGCGCTGCTTGGGAGGCAACCCAATTCAGAAGCAGCTGTGAATAGTCAACAATACAGATTTGCTTTCTCTTTCCCTATTTCTTTTTTTTTTTAATTTTTCTTCTTTGTTTTAATTTTCGTAAATATCTTCTATCTATGCTTATTTGTTTCATTGCATGCTTATAATTGATTACATTGAGGACAATGCAATATTTAAGTGTGGGGGAAGGGATTTATATTTTTTATTTTGAGTCATATATATTGGAAAATACAAAAAAATCAAAAAATGTCAAAAAAAAAAAATTGTTGCTTTTATTTATTGCGTCTTAGTCTTTTTTTTTTTTTTGAGTCTTAGGATGCCCTTTCAACTGTCTAGGATGATTCTATATCTCTGAAATTATGGCTAAAAGAGGATCACAATGTTGAGATGATTTTAAATGGTATTCTTTGGTTAATTGAGATATATGAAAAATGTGTGCATGAGTAGTGGATATGGATTTCGTAACCTTGGTACAGAATATGAGCATGTTAAGATGAGTTTTGATTCATAAAAGCCCATGTGAGATTATTGAGCCCATGTCCCTTTTTCTTGGAGTGATAAATGAAAAATATATTCTTATTTTCTTGGCGATGTTTTGATGATCTCATTATTCTTTCATTTGATTGATTACTTGCCATAGATTAAGTTTGATGGACTAGAGAATGCTAGAATTCACTCTTGTGCTTGTTGAGACGTTTTATCAATATATGGCCCTGATTCTGGAAAGGATAGAGGCACCCTAGGAATTATCACCATTGCCAAATAAGCCTGTGTCCCCATTTGTGCCCGTCGTGGGACTCCCCTAGTTTAACCCCTTTGAGCCTACATTAAGCCTTTTCTTTCATCACCCTTAAAATCCTTAACCCTGAACCTTAGTATAGCTACACTCCTACCCTTTGTTCTAAAAACTTAGTGGAGCTATCTTTTGGGACTTTACTTGAGGATTTGCGCAAGGATGAAGATTGAGAAGAGGTGAAAGTTCAAGTGTGGGGTAGACTTGTCCATAAGAAAAAATGTGTGAAAGTGTAAAAAAAAAAGAATGAAAAAAAAAAAAAATGTAAGAAAGAGAAAAAAAAAATGTTTATGGATTTTAGTCCCCATACTTGGTGAGTTTGGAGATTGTTTTGAATTGAAGGCCCACTAATGAAAAATTTGGCCTTTGTCCAATTCACAAGAGTTCAAGAGAAGTTTAGAATGAAGTTGGGCCCAACATGAAGACATTAGGCCCTTTTATTTTACCCTAGGAAGGACATGACGTTTTGCTATGCCTTGGTGGATTTCTAGAAGTCTCTACATCTACATGAACTCTGCTAGGTTTTTAGGACACTTTGTTAAATTCCTTACCTTTCATTTCTTAAAACCTTGAGCCTTAGCCCCATTACAACCTTTGAGAAGACCTTCATGATCCTTTAAGATGGGACAGCCTTTGATGTGGAGATGAGTTACAAGAGTTGAACCTATGGCTTGGGTCCATCAGTGCAAGTAGTTGATATCCTTCATGAGATCTTTTGAAAAAAAATAAAATAATTATATTCACAAAGTGCTTTTCATTTCTTATATATGTGAGCTATTTGATTGCCTCAAAATATTTTCTCTCACATATAATTGAGTGATTATAAGCTTTTAAGCATTGCCTTGAATTCTGAGAGAAGAAAGAGTGGATATACCTTGTGAGGATATGAATCATACTTGTCTGAACATGCTTAACATAACCCATCACCATTGTTACAACCAAGTCCTACTTGTGTATGTGAAGATTATGTGTTTCAATTAACTCTCGAATGCTTAAACATTGATTCTTGGTTGAGTGCTAATCTTGGTGTTAGTGAAAGTAAGAGATTGCTGAGACAAAAAGTTGAAGGGCAATAGAGTCATTGTTTGTGTAGAGTCTTTAAATTTTCGTTGAGTCTTAGTTGAGTCTTTGTGAGATTTTGCTAAGGGACTAGCAAAAGCTAAGTGTGGGGGAATTTGATAGGAGCATTTTAATGCGACATTTTAACTGTTATTTCCCTATATTTTTGCGTTATTTCCTTAATAAAACTCTGTTTAGGAAAGTTTCCATTCTTCGAATGGGAAAGTTCCTAATTGTAGAAAGTTTCGTTTTGTAGTTTCTATTTTCCATTTTTAGAAAGTTTCCATTTTAGTTTAAGAAAGTTTCCATTTCTTATTTTAGAAAGCTTCTATTTTCAGGTTTTTGGAATAAATAAGCAGAATTGAGTTCATAAATGGAACGAGAAGTTTCATGAAGATGACATGGCAAGGAGAGAATCAAGGAAGAGTTTTTTAAAAAAATAGAAAATATATTTTCCTTGGGGATTAAATTTGCCATGTAATACTTAAGGAAAAACAAGGTGACAACGTGGGAATTGAAGATGATTGATTGAGGATTTCAAGGAGAGATTTTCTTGGGAGACTTTTATGGAAAGAAATATTGTTGGAGGAATAATTTGGTGTGATTGCCAACGTGAAAATCAGAAATAATCAAGGAGATGACGCCAAGAGAGATTCAAGGGAGATATTTATGGAAGGAAAATATGTGTGCACCAAGGAAAAGCTAAAAAGGCGTCTAGATTCATCCCTAAATTCCCTAAAGGAATGTTGGCCGAAATTCATGAAGAAAATCAGAATAATTTCAAGGAAATTCGGCAATTAAATATTAGGGAGGTATTTTAGAGAATTATGATTGGTTGGAACACATCACAAGGCTTACTTGGCATTCTATGATTGGTTGGACCACATCACAAGCTTACTTGGCGAATTATCATTGGTTGAAGCTATGTGGAAAATTCTGATTGCTTTGTGAACCCTAGCCATGCTCCTATATAACTCCCCTTTCTCAACGTCAAGGGCTCCTCTCCCATACAATTTACACTTTAGAAAAAAATCAGAAAATCTTCTTAGCATAGCCATGAGTTTCTCCATCCTCTAGTCATCTCCACGAGTTCAAGCAAGGCCAAGGGAGAAGAAGCATAGCCGTGAGCATCCATCATCCATCTCCAACCTTGAAGCTTGCTTTCGAGATTCAAGAGACCACCACATCAATCGTTCATCACCATCTCCATCTCACGGTGTAATCCGATTCTCCTTTGTAACCTTTGCTTTGAATTTCGTTGGTTATGAACTAGTTGACATATGTGTTTGAACAAATATTAATTTCTGGAATTTTTATGATTAATTGAGAATTTTCAGATTCATATTATTGTTCTTCGAGAGTTGCTTATGTGGGTTTGTTTAATTAAATTTGCGTTATAGATAACTTTTGTATTTAATCTTATGTGGTTGCAAACACTTAGGATTTCGATATAATTGGTGCTAGGTTAAGAACATGAAAACGACTTTTCGTTTTGTGTAAACTTGAATCAAAGTAGTAAAGGTTTTGTGCAAAGACCGAATTAATTAACGAGGATTGCAATTAGGTGGACTTTTCCATACTAAGTTGTACACTTGAGTTGATAGCCTTTCTCTATGTATAATGCGTTAAACATGACATGATTGACTAGCTTTTAGGTTTGATTGCATGTTTGATAGGATTAATCTAGGTGTTTCGCTTAGGTTAATTAGCATTGAAAAGTAAAAATGGGAATTCATTTGCTTTCGAATGTTTCACATGATCAACTCCTTTCTCATGACTTAGATGAACAATATTAGGGTTTGAATCGATTTTAATCATATGTTTCGGTTTTGATCTTTGTTCTCTCATTCCATTTGTATTTTTATGTTTTTGCATTTTAATTGTTTTGTTAACTTAGTTTTATTTTCGAAAAACCAAAAACAAAATCCCCCCTTTTTCGTAAATAATGTTTATACTTGTGAATATCTTTGTGAATATTATACTTTGTTTTAATTTTAATTGTTTAATTGTTTGACAATGACAGGTGTACCCTCAATCCCCGGAATAGAACGATCCCTACTTACTTTTACTACTAATGACATTTCAGGGTTAAATTATGCGCTTGCTTTTAGCTGCATCAATCGTAATGTGGTGGGACCACTGACGGATCCTGGTATCGTTAGAGGTGATACATGATGTTGGACGGGTGTCCTTCATCTTAAAACTGGTGATGTTGCCAGGGGAGGATGGCCTTGTGTAGCTAGAATTTGGATTTTGGAACCAATAAAAAGCACAAAAGGGAGTATTGAGGTTTTGAGAGGTTTCAGAAATCAAGGACATTCAGATGGTCTTACGATGGTTGCGATCACTTTTATCGCACATGAGGGTATTATTAAGTGTCATTGGATATCCATTTGGTGAAATTGTTGAACTTGGGATCAAGAAATAGTCGTAGTGACGCCACGGTGTGTCCATTAGTAATTCAAGTGGAAGTGCTAGCTAGGTGATGTGGTTATGATCTTAATTTAAAATCTTTGAGTTCTGGCGAAGGTTTGGTAGTATTTAATTTATGCATTTAATTTCACAACTATCCAACTAACAATCAATAACCCAGTAATCCAAAATCATGCTCCTTTTATCTCAACCGAATCATTGTCACCTCAGTAACCTTCCAAAAACATTGAAATCTCAACAAGCACTTCTCGAAAATATAAAGCAAGTATATTTCAAAACCAAAAAAAAGTAATCCCTGCATGTGAATTAGTTCAGGAGATCACATCAAAAGCACATCAAGCAAATCATAGTAATCCCTGCGTATAGATTAGTTCAGGACATTACATTAAAAACAATCAATACAAGTCATAGTAATCCCTACATATCGTTTAGTTCAGGAGATTACATTAAAAACAATCAATTCTGAAAACAGTAATCCCTGCATATAAGTTAGTTCAGGAGGATTACGAAAGAAGACAGGCAAGTCCATAATAGAAATAAACTAAAAGTCAATACCATTCATCTATTAATAATTCTAAACACCACATCAACAATCTCAAACATTAATCACTCAACAATAATCCATACTCTCTTCATAACAATCAACACATCAATTATCGCCACTTTGGTCACACACTTTGGCACTACTGTATAAACTATCGCTACTTTGGTCGCCACTCTGGTATTACAATATAAACTATCACCACTTTGGTATTTACAATATAAACTATCGCCACTTTGGTCGCCACTTTGGTACTACTGTCTAGATTATCACTAATGACACCCTCCTTTCAAAATATAAATCTACAACACAATCACTTCCCTTTTCAAATTCATTTATTTTCTCCAAAATTACCTCTCAACCTAATAGTGATAAAATCACACAAAACAATGCTTTTCACTTCACCAAACAACTTCTACTGTATTTCCCAATCTACTCAAATTGAAATCATTTATAACAAATCCTTGTTTTTACTACCCATGAACCGTTGACGATCAGTTCATATATTTCAAAAACAAATATTTATTTGCGACAGATATGATTTGCAGCTAACAATTTATTCTACTAACTATCACTCAACTAATTATCACCCAAACCAATGTGAGATTTAGTCATCTCCAAATCCTGCTGCGTCTTCACACAAATCAAGACAAGCACAAAATCATCCAAACTCCGCTCACACAATTCCGTCAGTCACCTAATCACATCAAGGTCACATCAATACCACACAAAGTACACAATCATTTAAAGTTCGAAACACGTCAACTATAAACCGAAGATACTTCAATTGAAACTAAACCCATCGGAGACCACCTAAGATCTTCGTAACACTTCTATAGTCAAAACATCAAAACTACAAGTCGATCGGACGGCCGGATTCACACGGATCAAAACCGATTGAACCGAAACCGCAAAAATCCTAACATGCTCGTATGATCTCCAAAAATTACAAACTATATATCAAAATGTTCGTATCGACGAGTAGATCACAATGAGGGCATAAATTTTTCTTGAGGTGGCCAGAAGCTGCCAGAAAACACCACCACAGTGGCGGCCCCGCAGCCGGTCAAAAGTCAGAATTTGGCCCAACTTCCTAAACAAAGATCTTCATCTCAACTCCAATTACAACTTTCATAACTAGCACAAAGTTTAATTGAAGCCATATGGCCTGAAATTACCTCGAAAGCTATGAAACTCGATGAACCTTAGAATCCCAATCTTCAAAATTCGACCTCTACACATTGAATCGTTGCAAACCACCTTGGGAAAAAGCATCTACATCCTCTGGGCTCCAAAAGCCCTCAAGAAACACCGGCTATGATGGCCGGAATAGGAAGTTCCGATCTGGGATTGACGTAGCGCCGTCGCCAGACTTCCCAGCCTTGCAGCGCTGTGCACGGGCAGACCCAAACTGTGAAACTTCCCAGACTTGTAGATGGAACTGAGGCAAAGAGAATGGAAGAAACGATTCGTCAATCGGTGGCCAGAGGAGGGAAACGAGCTCTGCGAAAATGGCAGGGTGAAACGGGGGTCGGGACCGAAGAGAGAGAAAAAGTTTCCCATTTTGGAAACTTCAGATATATTTTTTTTTTCCTATTCACCAAAATGGAATCTTGTTCCGATGGCCATAACTTCTTCATACGAACTCAGTTCTCGCGTTCCATATGTCCACGAACTCGTATCGACCCGCTCTACAACTTTCGTGAAGGAAGTTTTCAGAGAAACCCAACGAATAAAAAGTCAACCCTTTGACCCCTCGAAAATAAACGTTTCAGTAATTATTCGTCCGAAATACTTTTCTCCACCCTCGAACCACGAATCGTCCCAACAATCAACTTAATAAATTCCAGAAAATCACCATAAATTAATAATTAATTTTCGGGTTCTACATGGGTGTAGAGAGCGGAAGGTCGTGCAGCCTCAAGAGTAACTGCCCCGAGCTTCAACGCTTTGTGTTGCCAGTTCTACCTCCCTGCTCGTGATCTTTGACACTCCACCTCACTTGAGATCTGTCAGGAATAAGCTCAGACCCTTCTGCCTCAAATTGGCTTCGTTTGCCTTCAACGGTTTCGATGAGAGCCTCTCCAAAATCAGGCTTTTGCAATTCTTCTGACTAGGGATGACCGACGCAGAGAGTTCAGCAGAGATAGAAGCTTGAAGCTGGGTGGAGGAAGAGACTCGCCAAGCTGGGCGGAGGCTTGCTAGCAGTTGGCAGAGCGTTGGTTAGCGATAGCGGAGCTTTGGCCAGCTGTTGGTGGAGCTCTGGCTTGCACTCTTGACTTGGTGCCTTAGATTATCTTTTTATTTGTTTTATTTTCCCTTATTTGCTTAGTGACCTTAGTTCCTACTACCCAGATTGTGGCTAGCCACTAATCTCCTTGGCACTATAATTTTGCTTAATACTTCCATATATTGACAACGATACATACATTTGCATAAATTTGTATCAAGTCTTTGAGGGAACTCTTTTCTAACTACTCCCTTTCGTCTTCCTCATATATGGCATTACAATATTTTCACAACCTTTGTTTGGTATGGCAAAGGCTGAGATGAGGAAGAGAGAAAAACAATGATGTGTTTTACTCCCAATAATAATATTCACTATGACTCAAGTCAAAAGAATATTATTTTTTTTATCATAAGATCTTTGTTTTGGCTAATAAAAAAAAAATTTCAATTAGAGATAGGATTGAGCTCAGAAGAAGAAGACAATCAGAAAAATACTTTATTAAGACATCTCACAGTTGTTTTTGAAACGTTTCCAAATGACGACCGACTTCTTATTTTACTACAAGAACTGATAATTTATATACTTATTGGAAACACAAACTACAAACTTTACTTAGACTTATATTGGTACAGTCTGATCAGTACGGAAGCCACAAAACCCTTGACCACACCACTTGGATGAGTATAGCCATCTTCATTCTTGTACAGAACTTCAATCACCCGTGTGAGATTGAGAACTCGGAATAGGAGGGGCCTTGGAATAGTGTTAATCCTCAACAATTCTTTATTTATGTCCTTCCAAGCATTATCCACTTGTTTAGTCAGTGCGACTTTTGCTTCTTCTTCTGTGACACCATATTCTTTCATGTAGCATTCCACATCTGAGGTGACATGTCCTCTCTTTTGCTCAAACTACACAAACATGAAGGAAGTTAGGTTAGAAGGAAGGAAAGTAAACTAAATTAATTAATCAAAAGACACTGTACGTATCAATCTTTCTTCTAGAGTATTTGGCTTTCAAATCCCTCGGGTGTTCTCTTTTTCATTCAATAAAAATTTTCTTCCACAAAAAAAAAAAAGAAAAAAAAAGAAAAAAGTAGGTATTATAATATAATAGTCAAGTACAGGTACCTTATGAGAAGCCATGTCATCTTTGAGTCTGCCACCTGACTCTGAAGCCTTGACAATTTCAGGAATATTGAACAACCACTCAAAGGAGTCCCTTGTAACAATATCCCCTGATACGAGCAAAAGCAATCGCCAATTTAAACCCTGAAAAATGTAGTTGTTAGTATAGAATAAGCAGGGATCGTTCAAGCCGGGGATTGAGGGTACTTACATGTGAAACGAAAATAAGAGAAAAATTTACAAAACAAACGAAAATAACAAGTATATATAGACAACAATTCAAAATTTACAAAGAATCCAAGTTATAATTAGATTAGAATCCTACTCCTACTAGAATACATTTTACAAGTCATAGTTATATTAGAAATCCACATACAACAAGGATTACTAGTCATACACTAATTAGGATTACTTAATCTACAAGAAAACAAATTATTGACCAAGTCAAACAAGAAATACAAGTTTAAAACTAACTCTAACTACTTTCCTAAAAATTAGGAACCAATCCCTAAAAAATAGGAGCACACCCTAAAAAGTAGGAAAAATCCCTAAAAATTAGGAAACACATAACAAACACATATACATATATTACTATTCACGGAACACTATTCACGAATTTAAAAACATATTTCCAGATTATTTATTTTATTATTTATGGCTTACATGCTACCTAAAAATTCTAAAATTAATTTGATTTATTTACAAATATACAAAAACACAAAACATAAAGATAGGGGGGTTTTGAAGATTGAAAACATAAATTTTCAGAAAACATTAAAGATTAAAAATCGTTTCTATACAAAGGTGGGAAAAGAAGAATTTTTGGAAAACAATTCATCAAGAACAATTCAAGATCAACATATTCATGCATCCCTTAATCTTGTTTATTACCAAGAACGCCATCAACCAAGACACAAAGATCAAAGCAACCAATGTCCCTTTTAACTTTCTTTCTTATGTTAATCGAAATAGCAAAGCACCAAATCAATTTATTTTGAAAACCTGAATACACACATACGTTGAAAATTCATTTTCAAATCATTAAGTTTAAGAAAGAATTGATGAACATGCGAATCCAAGCATGTCAAAACTATTCAACACATGCATAATCTGATTTCGACTCAAAGCAAGCCTTCACTACTTTTTCGAATTAGGTTTCACAAAGCATCAAACCTAATTACTAGCACGTTACATGCAATTCATCCTGTTATGTCCCGAACCTAGAATTAACGATTTACTCACTATTTGGACGGTAATTGTCGAATACTTTCAATTTTTACTTTTTTATCGATATTTTAGTGGCCCTAAAAGTTGACTTTTTGTTCGGGTCAAATTTGAGGAAATGTTCTTCGTGAAAGTTGTAGAGGACTTTAAAACCGAGCGCGTGCATATGTGGTGCGTAAAAATTGGACTTAGTATGTGAGAGTTATAGCCAAAAATGTAGAAGTTACTGTTCATGGTAATTTATATATATATATAGAAGTTACTGTTGGTAGATTTCCATTTTCGGAAAATCTACCTAGCCCCCCGGTAACTCTCTCTTCTCCTTCCCCGATCCTTCTCCCTTCCGGCCCGATTTTCTTCCTTCGATTTCTCCCTCCTCCGGCCGACCCACGACGCAATCCGCCCATCCCCAAGCTCGTCTCCTTCCCCTTGTCACATCTATGGAGGTATTTGGCGGAGATTTGGCCGGAGAAGCTCGATTTTGAGCGGGGAAATTACTGTAGCAGTTCGCCACTATTGTCGATTTCCGACGATTCCGGCCATCTCCGGTCACCATATCGCGTCGAAGGCTCGGTTTTCGACGGAGATCATTTCGCCCCTAGCCTCGAATCAATATTTGCCGTGTAGAGGCCGAATCGATAACCTAGGTTCTTGAATTTCTGGGTTATCTTCGCCGGCCGAATTCGACCATTTCCAGGTAAAATTGGGGTGTGTTGTAGTTGAGAAAATTAATCAATGGGTCGAGTTGTAGCTATACATGGAATTTGGTAGCCGGTGGTGGAGGTTGGTACCGGCGCATGGGTGCCACGCGCCGCCACTGTTGGTGGCGCGTGAGACAGTCTTTGGCCGGACTTTAACTTCTGTTGTTGAGATAATTAATCAATTATACATCTAGTTTCATAATTGCAGCTTTGTGATAGAATTGGAGATGGAATGAATATGGATTTTGATGTTGTTCAATGGTGGAATTGTTAATTGAATTGCGAGGAATCCATCCATCGGATTTCCTTGATTCGGCCCTAAAGCCCATACATTAAGGGAATAATATTAGTGAAGAAGATTGGGAGGATTTGGGCAAATAATGATAATGTTAGGGTTGGTTTTATTTATCGTAATTTAGTTTTCCATCCAGTAATTATGGGTTTACGAATGTTATATTGTACAGGACGTGAGGAGGATTCCTCGAGGAGGGTTCGGATCGACGGCAGGCTTAGCCGTACACTGTGAGTGGAGTTTTGTTCTTGAATAAGTGATGCATGCATTTATTTATTAAAGCATGTTCTATTTAATTAACATATTATTTTCCGAGCATAGGAATTTGATTACAATTTATCTCATGGATTTGTTTCCAATAATGATTTTGTGAAGTATTTATGATTTATACCGGTTGTGAGCTTCGGTTATTAAGTTGTTATGCTCGGATTCGAATTTATATTTGATGTTGATTTTTCGACGAATTGTTTTCGATGTGATTTCCGGATTTATACCATTTATATTATATTTATATTCGTCGATTTGAGACTTTATTTGCAAATTGAATTTTGTTGGAGTAAATCTCCATGTCTATTTATCGATTTTCGATTTTAGCATTGGGAATGCCTCATTGACAATCTACTTATTTCTGTAGCGTGTGGGACACGCTGTTAGTTTATACGACTTTACGAGAATTTCCGGGTACGGTTGGGAATCGTACCCGTGTTTTCTTTATTCGTGGGATATGGGGAAGCCTTACAGATTTATTGGATTTGAATAGTTTTTACCCACCATACCTGGGTCGCTATATTTTATTGCTAGCTAGCCTATTAGTACTCCTCCCTGCTTACTATGTGTTTGTGGGTGAGTAAGAGCAGAGCATGGGATGCTCCAGAGTGTGGGACACTCCGACCCGAGCATGGGAGGCTCCTTTCTTTGGTATGGTGAAATCTCTTCCCCATATTTTATCGTTACTTGACTAGCGGGGCTAGTCTGTTTTCTTTTAACCAGCGGGGCTGGTATGTTTTTCACGAGTTTTAAATTTAAAGAAATACGTTTTATAACGTTGCATGCATCGAGTTTTTTTATAATGTAAATTTGTGGGAAAGTATAAACTTTTCTTCCTTTATACTTATTTATTTTGTCCACTCACGCTAACGTTTTTATGTACATTCCCATGGGCCCTTTGGTTTCAATTGCCTAGATCGCAGCGTTGCTGACCGGCTTAGGAGTGGAGGCTAGCACCACCTTTGCCATCTATCCACAGTAGGTTATTTGTTAACCTACTTTATGTATTACATTTCGAGGTGTTCTTTAGGTTGCTCTGATTACTTTAAAAGGGTGGATTTATACATTTGTATAATTATGAGTGTATGGGAGTTGTATAATATTGGAGAAAGTTGAAAGATTTGATTTGCTGGGTTGTAATTTATATAAATGGTTATGTTTGTGTAGTACGAAGTTTATACTTGGAATTTGCGGATTGTTGCTTGGAAGCAGGGTGGCTTCAAGCATAGAAATTATTATACTTAGAAGTGTTTTCAGCAGGTTTAGGGTTGTCCACTTTTAGGGGAAGTTCTGTCGAATTTTTTCGAAAAGTGGGCCCCGCGGGTCCATCTTGGAGTTAGGAGGGTAATTCTGGGGTGGGTCCTAATAGTTGGTATCAGAGCATTAGGTTTTCCGTTTCCTGTCAATTATACTACTTTATATATTTGAGGACGTATAATATCTTCCGAGTGATGGCCCGACCGCGGCGGATCCCCATCGTGTGCTCTTCGATGCTAGTATGTTCTTCAAGTGTATAAGGTAGTTATATAGTACCTTGGATGTGAGTCATCTAATTCTTTTTCAATCTCAGGTGCTATGCCTCCTAGACGTCGGACTCGTGGGGAGACCCCTCCCATTCCAGGAGATGAGAATGCTCCTAGAGGAATAGCGGAAGCTTTGGGACGTATTGTTCAGCAGTTGACTGCAGCGCTTCCGGGCTCCAGAACCGACTTTACCATGGAGCGAGCGAAGAGGCATGGAGCTTATAGCTTCTCCCATGCTCCTGATGCTATGGATGCTCAAAATTGGCTGAACAAAATGGAGAGGGTCTTTACTCAGATTCATTGCCCGGAGCACCGAAAAGTGGGTTTAGCAGTGGACTTCCTTGATGGTGTGGCTTTTGATTGGTGGGCTTATACTAGCCGGGAATTAGGGAATGATGGCCCAATCACTTGGGAACAGTTCAAGGAACATTTTACTGGGCGGTATTATGGTACAGCTATCCGTGACAGGATGAAATATGAGTTCCTACATTTAGAGAAGGGGGACATGACTGTTACGGAGTTTGAGCAGCGGTTCACCCAGTTAGCTCAGTTTGTGCCTGATCTGGTTGGCACTGAGAGCGAACGGATCTACAGGTTTGTTGATGGATTGGGGTGCTAGTAATTACCGGCACTAAAATTGTTAATTGTTAACTGCCTGTAACGTGCTAGTAATTACCCTGATGGATCTACAGGTTTGTTGATGAATTGCAGTTAACAGGAGTGCCATTTAATACTTATCCTGAGGCAGTTAATGCTGCTCTGCGATTGGAGACTATGTTTCTATCTGGTGTCCGACCTCGAGATTTGGGTGGCCCCAGTCAGGTCCATCCAAGAAGGCTGCTTCTACCTCTGGGTCTGGATCTTCAGTAGGCAGTGGACATAGTAGTGGATCTAGTGCCGGATATCGTTTTAGACGCGGGGCGTATCAGGAGATTCACTCGGGGACAGTCTAGTGGACGCCAGTTTGGGCAGAGCAGGGCTGGTTTTAGTAGTCAGCACAGGACTCCAGCAAGTCAGCCAGCCCAGTTTGGGCAATACCAGCCAGTTGGGTGCTTTGAGTGTGGACAGCGGGACCACTTTAGGAGGGATTGCCCTCTATTGACCCAGAGAGTTGCATCTACCCCTTTTCAGACCGCTGGTCAGTCATCTGCCTGTACTTCTACTGGTGGTACTTGCTTCTTCTAGCGGTACCCGTATCAGTTCAGCAGCTCGTGGCAGCCCGCAGCGGGGTAGGGGTCAGAGAGGACGTCCCACCACTCATGCTAGGTTGCATGCCATGACTCAGCAGGAGGGTCGCGACTCACCAGATGTTATTATTGGTACGTTGTATGTTTTTGGTCAGCCTGCTTATACTTTAATTGATCCTGGTGCTTCGCATTCTTTTATGTCAAGTAGATTTGCATGTTTTGCTAATGTGCCATCATCGCTTCTTATTGGTGAATGGTATGTATTATTGCCTGCGGGAGCGTCGTTTAAGATAGAGTGGGTTTTTAGAGGTTGTGGTGTTTTGATTGAGGGTGTTAATTTGGAAGTTGATTTAATTCCTTTAGATCTTGTTGAATTTGATGTAATCTTGGGATGGAGTTTTTAGCGACTCACCGGGCCAATATTGATTGCTTCCGTAAGATTGTGGTTTTTCAAAGTCCAGGGAAGCAATTAATTACCTTTCAGGGTGATCGTAATGTTCTAGCTTCTTGTATGATTTCCGCTTTGATCGCTGAGAAGCTGTTGAATAAGGGGAGTCAGGCTTATTTGCACATGTAGTGGATACTAACAGGGAGGAGTTGAGTATTAGAGAGATACCGGTGGTTAGGAAATTTCCAGATGTATTTCCTGATGAATTACCTGGTTTACCCCCTGTTAGGGAGATAGATTTTACTATCGATTTGCTCCCTAGCACCACCCCCATATCTTTGGCACCATACCGGATGGCTCCAGCTGAATTAAAAGAGTTGAAGACCCAGTTACAGGAATTAGTGGATAAGGATTCATCCAATCTAGTGTCCCTTGGGGTGCCCCGGTTTTATTTGTTAAGAAGAAGGATGGCTCTTTAAGGTTGTGCATTGATTATCGGAAGTTGAATAGGGTTACTGTGCAGAATAAATACCCTTTGCCTCGTATTGACGATCTCTTTGATCAGTTGAGAGGAGCCAAGGTCTTTTCTAAAATCGATTTGAGATCGGGTTATCATCAGTTGCGGATAAGGGAGTCTGATATACCCAAGACTGCTTTTCGATCACGTTATGGTCACTATGAATTCAGGGTAATGCCGTTTGGGTTAACTAATGCTCCTGCAGCTTTTATGGACCTCATGAATCGAGTGTTCCGCCCTTACCTTGATCGTTTCGTGATTGTGTTCATCGATGATATCTTGGTGTACTCTAAGGACGATAGTCAACACGCCAAACATCTAAGAATTGTATTGCGAACCTTGAGGAGGCCCAGTTGTATGCGAAGTTCAATAAATGTGAATTTTGGCTTAACAGCATAGGATTCTTGGGTCATATTGTTTCTGCAGAAGGTATTAGTGTGGACCCTCAGAAGGTAAAAGCGGTGTTAAATTGGGAAAGACCTACTTCAGTGACAGAGATTCGTAGTTTCTTGGGTTTGGCAGGTTATTACCAGCGATTCGTACAAGATTCTCAAGGATTGCAACTCCTCTTACTAGGTTGACTAGGAAGGTGTGAAGTTTGTTTGGTCAGAAGAGTGTGAGCAAAGTTTCAAGAGCTCAAGAGGCGTTTAACTAGTGCTCCGGTCCTAGCTTTGCCTGATGATAGTGGGGAATATGTGGTATACAGTGACGCCTCGAGGGAAGCTTGGGTTGTGTTCTGATGCAACATGGAAAAGTGATTGCCTATGCCTCTAGACAATTGAAGCCGCATGAGTTAAATTATCCGACACATGACCTTGAATTAGCTGCGGTAGTACTTGCACTTAAACTTTGGAGGCACTATTTATATGGAGCTCGATGTCAAATCTTTACGGACCACAAGATCTTCAATATTTACTTACACAAAAGAGATAAATTTGAGGCAAAGAAGATGGTTGGAGTTGATTAAAGATTATTATTGTACGATCGAGTATCATCCGGGAAGGGCCAATGTGGTAGCTGACGCTCTTAGTAGGAAATCTTATCCTTCCCTGTTACCCTCCCCTTCCTTGTCACATTTGAAACAGTCCGGGTTCCACTTCTTTATGAATTGCGAGCTACAGGAGTTAATTTGGAAGTGACTAATGAATCTGCAGCCTTAATAGCCAGTTTTCATGTGAGACCAATCCTTATTGACAAAGTACGAGAGGCACAACTACATGATGAAGCTCTACAAGAATTGAGAGAGGTAGTGGAGAATGGAGCTAGAGAAGACTTTATTGTCAGAGGGGATGGAGCCTTGATGAGCGGGAATAGAATTTGTGTACCCGATCAGGATGATCGTAAACAGGAAATACTAGAGGAGGCTCATAGTTCTGCTTATGCCATGCATCCTGGTGGAACCAAATGTATCGGACTCTTAAGGAATACTACTGGTGGCCTAACATAAAGAGGGAAATTGCAGCTTATGTAAGAAGATGTCTAGTGTGTCAACAAGTGAAAGCAGAAAGACAAAAGCCCTCAGGTTTGTTACAGCCATTACCGATACCAGAATGGAAGTGGGAGCACATTACTATGGACTTCGTATCAGGGTTACCATGTAGTCGTAATGGTCATGATAGCATTTGGGTAATTGTGGACCGGCTTACTAAATCTGCACATTTCTTACCTGTCAGCAAGACTTATAAAATGGATAAATATGCAGAGTTATACATGAATGAGATAGTGAAACTCCACGCACACCCGTCTCTATTACTTCTGATCGTGTCCTCGTTTCACTTCAAAGTTCTGGCGTGAGCTGATGGAGGCTTTGGGCACTCAGTCTCAGTTTAGTACGCGTTTCACCCGCAAACAGATGGACAGACGGAAAGGACCATTCAAACATTGGAAGACATGTTGAGAGCTTGTGTTTTGCAATTCAAAGGGAATTGGGATAATCATGTCACATTGATAGAGTTTGCGTATAATAACAGTTATCACTCCAGCATTGGCATGGCTCCTTATGAAGCCCTTTATGGTAAGCAATGTCGTACCCCTCTATGTTGGAATGAAGTAGGAGAAAGGAAACTTATTGGTCCAGAATTGGTACAAATTACAACTGAAAAGGTCAAAGTGATCAAGGAAAACTTAAAACGGCTCAGAGTAGACAAAAGAGTTATGCAGATAACAGAAGGAAGATTTGGAGTTTCAAGTAGGTGACTGGGTATTCTTGAAGCTATCTCCATGGAAGGGTATTGTAAGATTTGGGAAACGCGGGAAGCTTAGCCCTAGATACATTGGACCATATGAAATCACGGAGCGAATTGTGAATTGCTTATCGTTTAGCACTACCTCCAAGATTATCCAGAGTACATGATGTCTTCCATGTCTCCATGCTTCGCAAGTATGTTGCTGATCCTCTCATGTTCTACAAGAGCACCTATCCGATTGAGGGAAGACTTGACATATGAGAAAAACCGGTTCAAATACTTGATAGGAGGAGAAGATACTCAGGAACAAAACAATACCCTTGGTCAAGGTGCTTTGGAGTAATCATATGGTAGAAGAGGCTACTTGGAACCAGAAGAGCAAATGAGAAGGCAGTATCCTCACCTATTTTCTAGCAGGTATGTTAATTTCGAGGTCGAAATTTTTTTAAGGGGGAGATTGTTACGTCCCGAACCTAGAATTAACGATTTACTCACTATTTGGACGGTAATTGTCGATACTTTCAATTTTACTTTTTATCGATATTTTAGTGGCCCTAAAGTTGACTTTTTGTTCGGGTCAAATTTGAGGAATGTTCTCTGTAAAGTTGTAGAGGACTTTAAACCGAGCGCGTGCATATGTGGTGCGTAAAAATTGGACTTAGTATGTGAGAGTTATGGCCAAAAATGTAGAAGTTACTGTTCATGTAATTTATATTATATATAGAAGTTACTGTTGGTAGATTTCCATTTTCGGAAAATCTACTAGCCCCCGGTAACTCTCTCTTCTCCTTCCCGATCCTTCTCCTTCCGGCCCGATTTTCTTCCTTCGATTTCTCCCTCCTCCGGCCGACCCACGACGCAATCCGGCCATCCCCAAGCTCGTCTCCTTCCCTTGTCACATCTGTGGAGGTATTTGGCGGAGATTTGGCCGGAGAAGCTCGATTTTAAGCGGTGGAAATTACTGTAGTAGTTCGCCACTATTGTCGATTCCGACGATTCGGCCATCTCCGGTCACCATATCGGCGTCGAAGGCTCGATTTTCGACGGAGATCATTTCGCCCTAGCCTCGAATCAAGATTTGCCGTGTAGAGGCCGATCGATAACCTAGGGTTCTTGAATTTCTGGGTTATCTTCGCCGGCCGAATTCGACCATTTCCAGGTAATATTGGGGTGTGTTGTAGTTGAGAAAATTAATCAGTGGGTCGAGTTGTAGCTATACATGGAATTTGGTAGCCGTGGTGGAGGTGGTACCGGCGCGTGGTGTCACGCGCCACCACTGTTGGTGGCGCGTGAGACAGTCTTTGCAGTACTTTAACTTCTGTTGTTGAGATAATTAATCAATTATGAAATTATATATAATTATTTCTTTTCTTTTCTTTTATTTACAATTATTTCAACACTTAGGTACGGGAACAAGGAGTCTCGATGTGCAATGGGACTGAAACAGCTACCCTTTCAAGACTATGTTTAATCCAATATACTTTAGTACATCACAACATTTCTTTTGTTATAAATATCATTGATATCAAATTAAATTCCAAGTGGTAAATCAAGTGGACGTGCGGCCCAAGTATAGTTGTTTAGACACAAAGTCCCTCCTACATCCTTTGGGCAACCTTACTGAAATGGCCAGGTAGGGGAGGGCGAACACAAGAGGCAGAATCCATTTTGGCATGAGCTACTCCCACAATGTGGTTTAGGCCAATTGTAAGCACTTCTGGATCCAAACCCGTCATGGACGTTGTCCCCTTCCTAGACACCATCCCACATAGGCTATACTACTTAGATGAAAAGGCCTAGGTGTGAAGACAGTTCAATGAATGTTAATAAAGACCGCCCTTGTGGTGACCCGAGAGGGGGGTCCCACAGCGCCGCGACTCCGAGCCAATGAGGAATCGACATGTCACGCATGACATCTCGATAGCTCATCAACCCGAAACCGCAAGGCCTTTTGAGTTTAGGTTGTTGGTTTACAAAACACTCTTGGACAAAAGTTGATAGGAGCAAAAAAAGTGTAACAATATTATAATATGTGCCTCATTTTAGCCTTATTCTCCCTTAGTTTAGTGTTTGAGTCATTAAGTCATTTGAAAGTCTGTTGAGTGTTGGAGTGAAATAGGCGGAAAAAGTAAAATTCATGAAAATCCTAGCTGGATCAGGATTCCTAACTGTCAACTATTTTTGCGGTCTTTACATTTTAATTTCCCTTTATTTTCTCTAGAAATTCTGATATTCTCTTGCTTGTTGTAGGAAACGTTGCCTGGTTAACTCTTGGAAACAACAATGATGGAGTCATAAAACAAAGCATTAAGATATTGACCAAGCAATGAAGAAGGGAAATAAAGGAGAAAAGATGTTTTCAGTTGAGGAATAAAAGAGAAAGACGTTTCAGCTGGAAAATAAATAAGAGAAAGACGTTTTCAGTTGGGGAATAAAGGAGAAAAGACGTTTTCAGTTGAGGAATAAAAGAAAAAGATGTTTCAGCTGGAAAAATAAATAAGAGAAAACGTTTCAACTTGGAAATTAAAGGAATTGCCCCATTATGAGAGGAGTTAAGGCCATAAAGAAGACGTTTCAGTTGGGAATGCCAACCAATGCTCCCCTATAAATAGACAACGTCCAGAACATAATTGGCATCGCTTCCCAGCCAAGATCACTTCCCAACCAAGATCACTTCCCAGCCAAGATCACTTCCTGGCCAAAAACCATTCCAAGACTGCCCAATTCACTCCTTAAACTTCCATCACCTACATGACCGTGACACCATCCATCCATCAATCTACAAAGCTCTAAGGCGCTGAGTCAAGGACGCTCCACCACCATCGCAGAGACGAGTTCATCACCGTGTTGCTAAGCCGCTGAGGAAAGCTTCAAAGTGTAACTATGACTCTACTTATAATTTTTGTTTCGGTTTTGTGTGTTTCAATTTGTGAGTTGTGTAATTGGAGACATGAAATTTTCAGAATTTTTTATTAATATTTTTGAGATTTTCAGTTATTATTGAGTTAATTTTGAGAATTCTTTTATGATGCATGTTACAATCTTGTGCCCTCTTACGTGTTTAGGTAATTTTCAGAGTTAGGTTCATAAGTTTACATGCTAGAATAACGGTGAGAGTTCTTGTGTTTTTCTTAATTTGCCAAGAGTAATTGTTATTTGTTAAGACGCTGAGTTAAACAAGTAGCAATTAGTTCTAAAAAGTGGTAAAAACTATGTTCAATGGTTAAACGATTCTGGAAATTACGTGTTAAATTCTATGTCTAATGGTTAATTTGCACGTGTGAGTTGATTCGAGGGTTAGATAATACTACTAGTTAAGAGAATTACGCTGAGTGTTTTCAAAATTAGTTAGTATTAGGCTTGGTAAGGACTTTTCCGATCCAAGCCTACATTAGAATGAATCAGATAAGTGGATTGATCCGCTGAGGCTTTTCATTTAGGCTGTTATCTAGGCATTTAAGATGGGCACATTTTTGTAGCATGTTGAAATGGATTTTCTGTTTTTACACTTAGTAATTTCTTAGTGGTATTGGTCAAGGTTAGGGAAGTCGATCATTGTAGATAATTTTATTTGTTTTGTTTTTATTTTAAGTAGATTAGAAACCAAATTCAAAAACCCCCATTTTATTCGTTTATTTGTTAATTGACCTTTTTGTGTAGGTGTACCCTACAATCCCCGGACTGAACGATCCCTGCTTATCCTATACTGACAACTACATTTTGCAGGGTTAAATTGTGAGGCTATTTCAGCCGCATCAAAAGTCACAAAACATTCTAGCAACCGAACAACATATTTTCGCAAGCGGAATTTTTAAAGTGAGCTAAAAGATTTGGGCTTACAATAGGAGTCCAATTTAGAAAATAACAAATCACAAAGTGAAAACAAGTATGAGAGACGCGCCCCAGGGTTACGGGTCTCTCGAAATTTTGTAAATGAGCGAATAGAAAACAAATAAACAAATGAATTAGTGAGAAAATAAATAACCAAGTTACTTCAAAATCCGATAAGGGACCAAAACCTTCCTTTTGATAAAACTAAAGAGAAATGCGCCAAGCCGGGCCATGTGCCTCCCCTGTACGCTTCCCGACCACATGCTCGAAACCTGCACACTATAGTAGGGGTGAGCTTTCGTCCTCGCATGCCCAATAGGGGCCGACCCAACCATGCTAGGTTTGAAAACAATATACTTGAAAATATTTACTACATAATATTGTGCACGTTTCTCGAAAAATACTTTTAATAAGAGGCAACCACAAACATTTATTTTGTTTTATAAAGCATATGCAGTATGCTTCACACAATTTGGAGCTCCGAGATACTTACCTGCCGGCTAATATAAAACAAATCTGTGACCGACCTGGTTCGTCCTGAATTCGAGAACCGGCCAACTACTCTGTAGTACTTCTGACTACAAGTAGCGAAAGTGTCCATTTCTGCCCTGAGTCTCTATGATGTTCACTGTCTATACTAATCTTCCTCGACAAATAGGAGCACAGCCCCTCGGAGGTTCACGGTTATCGACACCGTGGATCCCTAGGAATCTAGCGTCTAGGTCCATTCACTTCAGGTCACAAGTATAACATACAAGGTACAGTATCCAACATGCAAGTCTAGCCCTCGGTTTCGTAATTAGCAATTTCAGTTCTGAAACACATGTATCACGAGGCATGACTAATGAACAACCAAAAACGTACTTGCATGCAGCTTAATATATGTATAAGCATATACCGCACAAGAAAACACTAAAAGATAGGGACGGCTCACCTACCTGGAAATGCGGCGTATTCCACACTCTGACGCTTTCCGCTTAAGCTTCCTTAACGATCGTGTTTCTAAACCATTACTTAATTTGTAAGTAATTATCCAGGTAAACATTGATCAACCATAAGTAACCGCGTACACTAATTCCTTTTTATTTCAATGATGCCATTAATTATTTCTTTCAACCTTTACCAATTTGGGAACTACTTCTTTCTTAAAAAGGAAAACGTCTTATCGCTCCGCAAACTTTCGCCAATCCGAGCGACCAAAGTTGAGTCGATCTCAGTTTTACGAGGTCGGTAACTCTCAGAGTTGACTTTTGACTTTGACTTTAACTCTGACTTTGACCAAGTATTCCTTTATTTACCATTATATCTTATTTATTAAAAATAAATAAGTAAATATTATAAATAAAGTTTTACTTTCACTTTTACCAATTACTTCTCCTATTCACCTTTTCACTTTTACATGAATTTCACCTCCACCTACACTTTTACCTTTTTACTCCTTTTTACCGAATTACCTTATTTACCTTCTTCACTTTTTACCATTTACCAAGGTAAAATCATTAATTTAACTTTTACTTTTTCTTCATTTCCTTATTTTCTTCCAGAAATAAGCCATTTCTTTCTTCTTCCTTTTCTTTTCTTTTGGCCAAAATAACACAACAACAATCACCAAAATCTTCAACACCAATTTCCAATCCTTTGAAAATTAGACCAATAAAATCCTACTAATTAA
This sequence comes from Rosa chinensis, assembly GCF_002994745.2. NCBI lineage: Eukaryota > Viridiplantae > Streptophyta > Magnoliopsida > Rosales > Rosaceae > Rosa > Rosa chinensis. The sequence goes on along the minus strand of NW_020126830.1, from coordinate 43,082 downwards.
ACTCTCTTCAAATATCTAATTTTCACAATTTTTCCAACAACAACAATATCTCAACAAAAATCAAAATCAACCAAATAAATTCCAAAAATTCTAGGGTTTGTCCAAAACCCATTCCTTACCCTTTCTTCTTCAAAACTCATGGCCTAATCCTCCTCATTGGCCTTCTTCACCTACAAATTCGTCCAACATCAATACCACAACCAAAAATCTCGAAACAAGGTTGCATGGATAGATCCTTACCACAAATCCTTGCCAAACCCATAGCCTAGCCTCTTGATTTAGGGAAAATCGGGTTCATGCACCAAAAATCAAAAATGGAAATCAAAAACTCGAATTTGATAAGAAAGATGTATAGATCGAAGGAAGAGAGGCTAGATTAGGATGGATAATACCTTGATTTGAACTTGGAAAGAAGAAATCACAAAAAGCCCCAATTTAGCTTCGGGTTCTAAGGTTTTTGGAGGGTTGGATGGCCAAATTTCTTGATTTTGGTTGGAGAATTGGAAAGAGGGGATGAAGAGAAGAAAATCTGGAAATTTTGGTGAGGATTGGGATTCCGGCGACGGCGGCCGGCGGCGGTGATTTCCGGCGAGAGGTAGAGAGAGAAGCTCTCGGGTAGAGAGAGAGAGGAAAGGGAGAAAATGAGGAAGAGGCTAGGGTTTTGAGAGAAGGTTTTCCTTTTATACCTCTCCCCAAATTTAATTATGAAATGTCTAAGTTGCCCCTCCTGTTGGGCCAATGGGCTTGGGCTGCATCATTTTCATTTTCCTTTTAATTTCCTCAAGCCCAATTCGAAAATACATCTTCAAACATCCTTATTTCTCCGACACTTCACCGAATCCATTCGGGAAATTTTTTTTTTCCGGGCTTGTCCTAAGCCTCGATACTTTAAAAATAGTTTCCAAGACCCAAATTGGATTTTCTCTAATTTCTTAATCCTTTTAATGGCCTCAAAATCTTAATCTAATCTCGAATACATTCGTACCTTACGAATACGTAATTTCATACGTTATGCGACAAATTAAAATAACAAGAAAAAGTACGGGGGTCTACAGATCTCGTAACTTTTCTTTTATTCATTTTTTTGTCGGAAATTTCCAAGATCAATTCTTGACTTCGTCTTAGGCCCAAATGAAAGAACATTGGCCCAAACCTAAATTGTCGGCCCAATAGGTGGTCTCGACACCAAAACAATTTCCAAAATCGATTTCTTCACTTAAATCACCTTGCGAAAATCTTATTAGCGAAAATTACATTCTAAAAATTAAACAAAATTTTCGGGGGTTCACAGCCCTCAACCTTAAGGGACCTGAACTAGGTACCAATAAGGGGTTTAGGTCAATATTACTAAACACGACTTCACCTATTCCTCTTTAATTTACAACTCACAATAAAACTCGTATTCAATAATATTGATAACAACCTAAGTATTTTACTAAATTTTCGAACACAATATGAACAAATATATAATATTTACGAAATCAACAATATATCCAACAATTATTCACACTTCAACAAGTGATTTTTCAATCCCCGGCAACGGCGCCAAAAATTGATACACTCAAAGCAAGCATATAATTTAACCCTAGAAATATCATTAGTAGTATAAGCAAATAGGGATCGTTCTATTCCGGGGATCGAGGGTACACCTGTCAATGTAAGACAATTTAAACAATTAAAATAAAAAAAGAATCATATTACACATATATATATTATTTACGAATTCAAAGGGGGTTTTAGGGTTTGGTTTTTTGAAAATTAAAAGAAAGAATTAAAACTAAGTACAAACAAAAACACAAATACAAGAATGAAATGTAAGAAACAAAGATTAAAACCAAGATTATAATTGAATTCGAACGAACCCTACATTGTTCTTTCAAGTCATGTGAAAGGAGTTGATCATGTGAAACATTAGAAAGCAAACGATATATTTCCCATATTTTACTTTCAACGCTAATTAATCTAAGTGAAAGCACAAAGACCAATCCTATTAAACATGCATTCAAGCTCTAGAAAGCTAGACAATCATACATATTCAACGCAATAAACACATAGAAAGGCTGATAGGAGCATTTTAATGCGACATTTTAACTGTTATTTCCCTATATTTTCTGCGTTATTTCCTTAATAAAACTCTGTTTAGGAAAGTTTCCATTCTTTGAATGGGAAAGTTCCTAATTGTTGAAAGTTTCCGTTTTGTAGTTTCTATTTTCCATTTTTAGAAAGTTTCCATTTTAGTTTAAGAAAGTTTCCATTTCTTATTTTAGAAAGCTTCTATTTTCAGGTTTTTGGAATAAATAAGCTGAATTGAGTTCATAAATGGAACGAGAAGCTTCATGAAGATGTCATGGCAAGGAGAGAATCAAGGAAGAGTTTTTTTTTTGAAAAGGAAAATATATTTTCCTTGGGGATTAAATTTGCCGTGTAATACTTAAGGAAAAACAAGGTGACAACGTGGGAATTAAGATGATTGATTGAGGATTCAAAGGAGATATTTTTGGGAGACTTTTAAGGAAGAAATATTGTTAGAGGAATAATTTGGTGTGATTGCCAACGTGAAAAATCAGAAATAATCAAGGAGATGACGCAAAGAGAGATTCAAGGGAGATATTTATGGAAGGAAAATATATATGCATCAAGGAAAAGCTCAAAAGGCGTCTAGATTCATCCCTAAATTCCCTAAAGGAATGTTGGCCGAAATTCATGAAGAAAATCAGAATAATTTCAAGGAAATTCGGCAATTAAATATTAGGGAGGTATTTTAGAGAATTATGATTGGTTGGAACACATCACAAGGCTTACTTGGCGAATTATCATTGGTTGAAGCTATGTGGAAAATTCTGATTGCTTTGTGAACCCTAGCCATGCTCCTATATATACCCACCTCTTTGACGTTGAGAGGGGTTCCACACACCTTAGAAAAAATCAGAAAATACATATTGTTGCCGTAAGCCTCTATCATCTTCTCTCCATCCTCTAAAGCAAGCCACGGATTTCAAGCAAGGCCGAAGCAAGAGAAGAAGGAGCCGTGACCTATTCCTCCACCATCCGCCATTGAAGACTTGCTTTCAAGCTTCAAGGATCACAACGAAAATCATCCATCCTCATCTTCCATCCACGGTGTAATTCGACCTCTACTTTGTAACCTTTGTTTGAATTTCGTTGTTTTTGTTTTAGTTGACATTCATGATTGAACAAAATTATTATTTCTGGAATTTTTATGATTAAATGAGAATTTCGACTCTTATATTGTAATTCGAGAGTTGCTTATGTGAGTTTGTTTAATTAAATTTGCTTTATAGATATCTTTTGTATTTAATCTTATGTGGTTCGAAACACTTAGGGTTTTGATATGAATGGTGCTAGGTTTAAGAACATGAAATCAACTTTTTGTTTTGTGTAACTTGAATCGAAGTAGTAAAGGTTTTGGACAAAAACCGAATTTAATTAAAAGGATTGCAATTAGGTGGACTTTTTCATACTAAGTTGCACACTTGAGTTGATAGCCTTTCCTTGTTCTTAATGCGTTAAACATGTCATGATTGACTAGCTTTCTAGGGCTTGATTACATGTTTGATATGATTAATCTTTGTGCTTTTACTTAGGTTAATTAGCACTGAAAAGTAAAAAATGGGAAATTATTTACTTTCAAATATTTCACATGATCAACTCCTTTCTCATGACTTAGATGAACAATATTAGGATTTAATCGAATTTGATCATAGTTTCGGTTTTGATCTTTGTTCTCTCATTCCACCCGTGTATATATGTTTTTACATTTTCTTTATTTTATTTATTTTAGTTTTTAATTTAATAATCCTAAAACCCCTTTTGTGTTCATTTGTATATATTTTCTTCTGTTTTTATTTTTGTAAATAATACTTTTTACTTTTATTTTTAATGTTTTTGCAATTACAGGTGTACCCTCAATCCCCGGAATAGAACGATCCCTATTTACTATATACTAACGATGACATTTCAGGGTTAAATTATGCGCTTGCTTTTAGCGTATCAAAGGCTATCAACTCAAGTGTACAACTTAGTATGAATAAGTTCATCTAATTGCAATCCTTTTCAATTGAATTCGATCTTTGTCCAAAACCTTTACTACTTTTGATTTAAGTTCATAACACAAAAAGTTGAATCATGTTCTTAAATCTAGCACCACTCATACATAAACCCTAAAAGTTTCGAACCAATTAAGATTAACATACAAGAGATATCAATAAAGCAAATTCAATCGAACAATCACACATAAGCAACTTTGGAATCACAACATAGGAATCGAAATTCTTTATTCAATCATAAATTTTCAGAATATAAACCTTGTTCAAACATCAATGTTAACTAGAACAATCTCTAACGGAATCAAACAAGGAGAATCAAAAGTGATTACAAGAAAGAAGGTTGAATTACACCGTGAATGGAGATGGTGATGAAGAACTCGAATGATGAACTAATGAAACTCGAAAGCAAGCTTCAAAGTGCACGGCTTCAAGGTGGAATGGTGGAGATGCTCACGGCTTGGTCTTGCTTCTTCCTTCCTTGCATGAAAACGCAGAAGATGAACTAGAGAATGGAGAGAGCTTTCGCGTGTAAACTGATTTCTGAATTAGGGGAGTGGATTTTGAGACGTCTAGGGTGTAGAGTATATTTAGGGAACGGCCTCCTTGCTCTCCAAGCCGTGATTTTCTGTTTATTTTCCCAAGGAATTAATTTAATAACTCCACATAGCTTCCACCAATGATAAATTGCCAAGTAAGCCCTAGTGTGTCATCCAACCAATCAAAAAACTCCAAAATAAGTCTAAATCCCTTAAATATATATTATTGCCGAAATATATAGAGATATTTTCTGATTTTCTTTACCAATTTCGGCAACAATATATTTAGAGAAAATAGGGGACGAATCTAGACTTGATTTCTTTCCTTAAACTCCACCGTAGAAAATCTCTTGGCGTAATCTTTTATTTTCCTCTTGATTTTCACGCCATCTTTCTCTTCTCCCTTTGGTTTTCACGGCAAAACATCTCTAGGGTTACATCTTTGCGTCACAAAAACCCTAATTCCATGGGCTTTCATGGGCCTTGATCCATTTTGCCGAAAATCCAACTCAATTCGTAGGGTTCTTGGGCCTTGTTGCTTCAACTTCAAGCCTTTTTATCTTCCAACGTCAAGACACTTTATTTTTCCATTTCTTTTTCATGGTTGCGTTGGAAACTTGCTTGGTAAGCCTTCCTCCATTTCGCAGGGTTTCCTGGTTGAAACAGGAAAGCTTATTTCTTCATTTCTGCTCATTTCTGTGACCCATTGTGTCATATTTGTTCGCCTTAACGTTCGCAAGGTTCTCTTTCCATTCGTGTATTCATTTCCACTTTTTAGCTCGGAGGTCGTGAAAATAGAAACTAATATGAAAAATAGAAACTCTCTAAAATTGAGAAATGGAAAGTTTCTAAAAATGAAAAATAGAAACTTACTAAAAATGAAAAAATAGAAACTTTCCTAAACTAAGAATGGAAATTTTCCAGAAATGAGAAATGGAAACTACAAAAATGGAAACTTTCTACAATAAGGAACTTTCCCAATCAAAGAATGGAAACTTTCCCAAACAGGGATTTTTCAAGGAAATGGCGCAGAAAATGTAGGGAAATGCAGTTAAAACGTCGCATTAAAATGCTCCTATCAAATTCCCCCACACTTAGCTTTTGCTAGTCCCTTAGCAAAATCACAACACAAACACGACTACGACTCAACAAAAATTTAAGACTCGACACATAACAGACTCTATTGGCCTTTAACTTTTTGTCTCAGCAATCTCTTACTTTCACAACACCAAGATTAGCACTTCACCAAGAGTCAATGTTTAGGCATTCGAGAGTTAATTAAAACACATAAGTTACATATACACAAGTAGGACTTGGTTGGAACAATGGTGATGGTTGCTGTTAAGCATGTTTCAAACAAGTATGATTCAATTCCTCACAAGGTATATCCACTCTTTCTTCTCTCAGATCATGGCAATGCTTAAAAGCTTATACACTCAAGTATATGTGAAAGATAGCAAGTATATCACATAATGTAAGAAACGAAAGCACATGTATAAATTTTTCTTTTAAAGATCTCATGAAAGATATCAACTACTTGCACAGATGGACCCAAGCCATAGGTTCAACTCTTGTAACTCATCTCCACATCAAGGGCTGTCCCATCTTAAGAATCAAGAAGGTCTTATCAAGGGTTGTAATGGGGCCATGGCTCAAGGTTTTAAAGAAACGAAGGGTAAGGATTTTAACAAAGTGTTCTAAAAACCTAGTAGAGCTCATGCAAATGTAGAGAGACTTCTAGAAATCCACCAAGTATGCAAAAACGTCACTATCCCATGGGGGCGTTATAAAGGGCCTAATATCTTCATGTTGGGCCCAAACTTCACTCTAAACTTCCTTTGATCTCTAGTAAGTTGGACAAAGGCCAAATTTTTTCTGTAATGGGCCTTCAATTCTAAGTAAACTCCAAACTCACCAAGTATGGGGGACTAAAATCCATGGAAATTTCTTTCTTTTCTTTTTCTTTTTAGCCGTGCAAATTTTTTTTTTCTTTTTCACTTTCTTTTTCTCGGCTTTGTCATGTATTTTTCTCTTATGGACAAGTCTACCCCCACACTTGAACATTCACCTCTTCTCAATCTTCATTTTTTTGACACCAAAAATCTTCAAGTAAAGTCTCAATTTAGCTCCACTAAGTTCTTAGAACAAAGGATAGGGTTATAGCTATACTAAGGTTCAGGTTAAAGATTTTAAGGGTGATGAAAGAAAAGGCTTAATGGAGGCTCAAAGGGGTTTATCTAAGGGAGTCCCACGACGGGCACAAATAGGGGCACAAGTTTATATGGCAATGGTGGTAGTTCCTAGGGTGCCTCTATCCTTTCCAGAATTAGGGCCATGTATTGATAAAACGTCTCAACAAGCACAAGAGTGAATTCTAGCATTCTCTAGTCCATCAAACTTAATCTATGGCAAGCAGTCAATCAAATGAAAAATGAATAATGAGATCATCAAAACATCGCCAAGAAAATAAGAATATATTTTTCATTTCACTCCAAAGAAAAAGGGACATGGTTCAAATATCTCACATGGGTTTGTATGAATCAAAACTCATCTTAACATGCTCATATTCTGTACCAAAGTCACGAAATCCATATCCACTACAAGGCACACATTTTTCATATATCTCAATTAACCAAAGAATACCATTTTAAAATCATCTCAATCTTGTGATCATCTTTTAGCCATAATTTCAGAGATATAGAATCATCCTAAACAGTTGAAAGGGCATCCTATGACTCAAAACAAAATGACAAAAGACTTATCAAACGTTAACTAGGGACTAGGGTTATTTCCTTTCTCCTTTCGGTAACTCCTTTGGGATGTGACCAGGTAAGGAAGGGAACGATTTTGGCGGAGCTCAGCTCACTTGTTTAGCAGGGGACGAGACCCTTTGCTAGCACTTCTCGTATCCAAACCAGACCTAGACATCACACCTTAATAGATGCGCCTATGATGAAGAAATTATTTCACCCACAACATGACTCAATGACTCAATAAAGCAACGAAAATTTTTATTATTTTTGACATTTTTCGATTTTTTTGTATTTTTCAATATATATGACTCAAGATAAAAGTATAAATCCCTTCCCCCACACTTAAATATTGCATTGTCCTCAATGTAATCAATTATAAGCATGCAATGAAACAAGTAAGCATATAGGGAGGAGATTTACAAAAATAACTACTAAATTCAAAAAGAAAACATGAAGAGAAGGAGAAATAGGGAAGGAGAAATCAAATCTGCGTGTGTAGACTCCTTCACAGCTACTTCTGAATTGGGTTGCCTCCCAAGCAGAGCTTAATGTTTATAGTCTTTCAGCCTAGACTTGTACCTCCATTTAATCCTCAGGTTGTGGAGCATTTTGGAGGGGTACATCCTCCACTTGATGCTCCACAAACGCCTCATAGTAAGGCTTTAGGCGATGGCCATTCACTTTGAACTCGTTACCTGTTTGTTCACTCTTTATCTGCACAGCTCCATGAGGAAATACATGAGTAATAATGAATGGTCCAATCCAACGAGAACGAAGCTTACCTGGGAAGAGTTTAAGACGAGAATGGAATAAAAGAACTTTCTGTCCCACAACAAAAGTCTTCCTACGAATCATCTTATCATGGAATGCCTTAGTCTTTTCTTTGTAAATCTTGGCACTTTCGAAAGCATCATTCCTAATCTCCTCTAACTCTTGCAATTGCAATTTCCTATGTAGCCCAGCCTCATCAAGGTCCATGTTAAACTGCTTCACTGCCCACCAAGCTTTGTGCTCTAACTCCACAGGTAAATGGCAAGGTTTTCCATAGACAATTCGATATGGTGACATACCTATGGGAGTCTTATACGCAGTCCTGTATGCCCACAAAGCATCTTCCAAACGCAAGGACCAATCCTTCCTGTTAGGATTCACAGTTTTTTCCAGTATCCCCTTGATTTCACGATTTGAGACCTCAGCTTGCCCACTTGTTTGGGGATGATAAGGTGTAGAAACCTTATGTGTCACATCATACTTCTTCAAGAGAGCCTCAATCGTTCGATTGCAAAAGTGGGAACCACCATCACTAATGAGAACTCTAAGCATTCCAAACCTGCTAAAGATGTTAGACTTTATAAAATCTGCAACAACCTTAGAGTCATTAGTTCGAGTGGCCTTGGCCTCCACCCATTTCGAAACATAATCCACAGCAAGCAAGATATAGAGAAATCCAAAAGATGAAGGAAAAGGCCCCATGAAATCTATACCCCAGACATCAAATATTTCAACAGTTATGATATTAGATAAAGGCATTTGATCTCTAGAACTTAGATTTCCGGTTCTTTGGCATCTATCACAAGTTAAACAATATGCATATGCATCCTTAAATAACGTTGGCCAATAGAACCCAGACTCTAACACCTTAAACGCAGTCTTCTTAGACCTAAATTGACCCCCACATGCTTTAGAATGGCAAAAAGAAAGTATGGCATTATGTTCATGTTCAGGCACACATCTCCTAATAAGTTGATCAGAGCAATATTTCCACAAATAAGGTTCATCCCAAACATATTGCCTAACAGTTTTCTTAAGCCTATCTCTATGAGCACGTGACATGGTATCAGGAATCTTTCTAGAAACAATGTAATTCACAATATCTGCATACCATGGTTCACTAACCTGGATTCCAAAGAGTTGTTCATTCTGGAAACGTCTCCACCAAAGGGAGAGGGTCTTCTGCATGCACCAAACGACTCAAGTGGTCAGCTACCACGTTTTCACTACCCTTCTTGTCCTTGATTTTGATACGCCCAAAAGCAAGCGCATAATTTAACCCTGAAATTTCATTAGTAGTAAAAGTAAGTAGGGATCGTTCTATTCCGGGGATTGAGGGTACACCTGTCATTATCAAACAATTAAACAATTAAAATTAAAACAAAGTATAATATTTACAAAGATATAACAAATTATATACATATTTACGAAAAGGGGGGATTTTGTTTTTGGTTTTTCGAAAATAAAACTAAGTTAACAAAACAATTAAAATGCAAAAACATAAAAATACAAATGGAATGAGAGAACAAAGATCAAAACCGAAACATATGATTAAAATTGACTCAAACCCTAATATTGTTCATCTAAGTCATGAGAAAGGAGTTGATCATGTGAAACGTTCGAAAGCAAACAATTTCCCATATTTTACTTTTCAATGCTAATTAACCTAAGCGAAAGCACCTAGATTAATCCTATCAAACATGCAATCAAACCCTAGAAAACTAGTCAATCATGTCATGTTTAACGCATTACACATAGAGAAAGGCTATCAACTCAAGTGTACAACTTAGTATGGAAAAGTCCACCTAATTGCAATCCTCGTTAATTAAATTCGATCTTTGTACAAAACCTTTACTACTTTGATTCAAGTTTACAACAAAACGAAAAGTCGATTTTCATGTTCTTAAACCTAGCACCATTCATATCGAAACCCTAAGTGTTTGCAACCACATAAGATTAAAATACAAAAGTTATCTATAACGCAAATTTAATTAAACAAACCCACATAAGCAACTCTCGAAGAACAATAATATGAATCTGAAAATTCTCAATTAATCATAAAAATTCCAGAAATTAATATTTGTTCAAACACATATGTCAACTAGTTCATAACCAACGAAATTCAAAGCAAAGGTTACAAAGGAGAATCGGATTACACCGTGAGATGGAGATGGTGATGAACGATTGATGTGGTGGTCTCTTGAATCTCGAAAGCAAGCTTCAAGGTTGGAGATGGATGATGGATGCTCACGGCTTCTCTTCTTCTTCTTTGGCCATGCTTGAACTCGTGGCTTGCTCTAGAGGATGGAGAAACTCACAGCTATTCTAGAGAACTTTTCTGATTTTTTTTCTAAAGTGTAAATTGTATGGGGGAGAGGAACCCCTCTCAACGTCAAAGAGGTGGGTATATATAGGAGCACGGCTAGGATTCACAAAGCAATCAGAAATTTCCACATAGCTTCCACCAATAGGAATTCGCCAAGTAAGCTTTGTGATGTGGTCCAACCAATCATAGAATGCCAAGTAAGCCTTGTGATGTGTTCCAACCAATCATAATTCTCTAAAATACCTCCCTAATATTTAATTGCCGAATTTCCTTGAAATTATTCTGATTTTCTTCATGAATTTCGGCCAACATTCCTTTAGGGAATTTAGGGATGTATCTAGACGCCTTTTTAGCTTTTCCTTGGTGCACACATATTTTCCTTCCATAAATATCTCCCTTGAATCTCTCTTTGCGTCATCTCCTTGATTATTTCTGATTTTCACGTTGGCAATCACACCAAATTATTCCTCCAACAATATTTCTTTTCCATAAAAGTCTCCCAAGAAAATCTCTCCTTGAAATCCTCAATCAATCATCTTTAATTCCCACGTTGTCACCTTGTTTTTCCTTAAGTATTACACGGCAAATTTAATCCCCAAGGAAAATATATTTTCCTTTTTTTAAAAAAAACTCTTCCTTGATTCTCTCCTTGCCATGTCATCTTCATGAAACTTCTCGTTCCATTTATGAACTCAATTCTGCTTATTTTATTCCAAAAACCTGAAAATAGAAGCTTTCTAAAATAAGAAATGGAAACTTTCTTAAACTAAAATGGAAACTTTCTAAAATTGGAAAATAGAAACTACAAAACGGAAACTTTCTACAATTAGGAACTTTCCCATTCGAAGAACGGAAACTTTCCTAAACAGAGTTTTATTAAGGAAATAACGCAGAAAATATAGGGAAATAACAGTTAAAACGTCGCATTAAAATGCTCCTATCAGATTTCCACGTCAAACTCTTGTAAGAGTAGGATCCATCTAATAAGCCTTGGTTTCGCCTCCTTCTTGGTCATCAAGTACTTCAAAGCTGCATGGTCAGTATATATAATAACTTTGGTACCAAGTAAGTAAGAACAAAATTTTTCAAGTGCAAAGACAACTGCAAGGAGCTCTCTCTCTATAGTGGAGTAGTTCAGTTGTGCATCATTAAGAGTCCTTGAGGCGTAGTAGATGGCATAAGGTCGTTTGTCCTTCCTTTGCCCCAAAACAGCTCCAACTGCATAGTCAGAGGCGTCACACATCAACTCAAAGGGCAAGGACCAATCTGGAGGTAGCATGATAGGGGCAGATGTCAATAATTCCTTGAGCTTGTTCAAAAGCCTCTTGACACTCCTTGTCAAAAAAAAACGCCACATCCTTTTGGAGTAGTTGGCATAAAGGTCTCGAAATCTTTGAGAAGTCCTTGATAAACCTCCTGTAAAACCCTGCATGGCCAAGAAAAGAACAAACCTCTCTCACAGAAGTGGGAGAGGGTAAGTAACGCACAAGGTCTACCTTAGCTTTATCAACCTGTATTCCCCTAGAAGAGACAATATGCCCTAAAACTATACCTTGTCTAACCATGAAATGACATTTTTCCCAATTTAACACAAGGTTAGTTTCCACACAACGTTTCAATATAATTTCAAGATTATTAAGACAATCATCAAAGCTTTTTCTGAAAATAGAAAAGTCATCCATGAATACCTCTATGATTTTCTCAATATAATCTGAAAATATACTTACCATACACCTCTGAAAGGTACCTGGGGCGTTGCATAGTCCAAAAGGCATGCGACGATAAGCAAATGTTCCAAAGGGGCAAGTGAATGTCGTCTTCTCTTGATCTTCATTGGCTATGGCAATCTGATTGTAACCTGAATAGCCATCTAGGAAGCAATAGTAATCATGTCCAGCCAAACGCTCAAGCATCTTATCAATGAATGGAAGAGGAAAGTGATCTTTCCTTGTTGTTGCGTTGAGCTTCCTGTAGTCAATGCAAACTCTGTGGCCAGTAACTGTCCTTTGGGGCACCAGTTCATTCGCAGCATTCTTCACAACAGTCACCCCTGACTTCTTAGGTACAACTTGAACTGGGGACACCCATTTGGAGTCTGAAATGGGGTAGATGACGCCACAATCTAGGAGTTTGATGACCTCCTTCTTCACAACTTCCATCATTGGAGGGTTGAGACGACGTTGAGCCTCTCTAGTGGGTTTTGTCCCCTCCTCAAGAAGTATCCTATGGACGCAAGTTGTAGGGCTTATTCCCTTGATATCCGCCAATGTCCATCCTATGGCGGTCTTATGTTGCTTCAGCATCTCCACCAATCGCTCCTCTTGTGAAGAAGTAAGAGAGGAGGACACAATCACTGGTAATGTGATGCCCCAGAAATTCGTATTTATTTTCCGAGGATTTTCCGGAATCTAAATTGTGATTTTTGGACGTTTCGTGGCTCGTGGATGGAGCGGAAGTGTTTCGGGCGAATAATTAATTGAAAAGTATGGTTTTAGGGGGTTGCCAAAGGTTGACTTTTTATTCGTTGGGATTCTCCGAAAACTTCCTTCACGAAAGTTGTAGAGCGCGTCGATACGAGTTCGTGGACATGTGGAACGCGAGAATCGGAGTTCGTATGAGAAAGTTATGGCTAGCGGAAGAAGTTTCCATTTTAGTATATATAGGAAAAATCAGAAATATATATTCATTTTTCCACTTTCCTTTTCCGGAAACCACACTCTCTCTCTCTTCTCTCTCGTCCGCGTCTTCAGAGTCGAAGTTTTCGACTGACCCGACCCGAACCCGGTCGATCCGACCCGACTTTTCCGGCGAGCTCCGGCCATCTCCGGCGACGAAATTTTCCAGACAGGATCGTCTCCGCCGTCTGGTCGTCCCTGTGGTGTTCTCTAGCGCCGATTCTCGTGGTGAGCGGCGGTAGAAGGCGGTGCAGGTTGGTGTTTTCGGACCCGGCCGGAAAACACAACTCCGGCGACTTCATGGCTTCAACGATTCCTTGGTTGAGCTCAGAGCGCCTCGTTGATCGATCCTTGGTGGTTGTTTGGATCGATTCACGTGAAACTTCGATCAACTCGGATTGGATCACTGTTCACGGCTTGTGAGGTAGTTTTCGATCCCTTAAGCTTGTTTTCTGACTTCGAGCTAGTTATGAGAATTCACAAGCATGCTTAGATGAAGCTTTTTGATGTTGGGAGTTTTGTGAAATAATGTGTTTTGGCCGGCGGCGGTGCACCACCGTCTGTGGTGGCGTTCCGGCGGTGTTCCGGCCACTTAAGGAACTGTTTTTGGTATTATATATGTTCTACTCGTTGATACGAGCGTTTCGATATATAATATGCAAATTTTGGAGTTCGTATGGAATTGTTATGATTTTTGCAGTTTCATACCGATCGATTTATTCGATCCGTGAGGATTTGAGCGTCCGATCGACTTGTGGTTTGGTCACATCGATCGTGGACGTATTCCAGAGACTTTGGGAGGTCTCGGATGTGGTTTCGCCTCGATTGGCGCCACTTTGGGGATTTTAGTTCAAAGGGTTTCGGACTTTAATCTTGTGATTCGTTGACTGAATGAGAGCTGTAATTCTTAGGTGAAGTGACGTAGTATTGGACGGTTTTTGTGGATTGGCTGTCTTGTTCTGTATTGAAGACGCAGCGGGATTCAGGTGAGTAATCTCACGAAGTTCATTTCACGAACGGGAATACCCTTATTGTTTTGAGAGTTATTTAGTTAACTGCAAACTATAGATGGTATTAGTGGCACTTTAGAGTAGATGATTACGTGTGTGTATATATATATTATGGGATGTATATATATACATACGTATTCATGTATTAGTAGATATATGTTTACGTGAAATATATATGTTTTGGGTGGTTTGTGGATTTGTGAAAACAATATGCATGAAATGATGCTTTTTATTGTTTTGGGGTGTGGCTTTTGGAAAACAAATGATTTGTGGAAATGATTGATTTCGATTTGTTTTGAAAAGCGTTGAGATTTGAGAAAAGTGTTGAGATTTGGGTATGAAAACAATAGGCATGAATTGATGCTTTTTATTGTTTTGTGTTATGGCTTTTTCGGAAAACAATATTATGGAAATGTTGATTTCGATTGTTTTCAAAAGCGTTGCGATTTGTGTAACATTTTGGGTCCAATGCGACTCCTTTAATGTTTTGCTCCAAGGGACATTGCGGCCCGAGGATCGAAGGTCTGAGACCTTGGGCAGAATACCAGGTGACCACGTCTTTGGCCGGACGAGTGGTTACGTTTTTCAGTTAGAGCTCTAATCTGTCTGCCATATAGGTAATTCATGGGGTAACGGGAATTGGTTATTTACAACTCATGACATTACGTATTTTTAGGGAACAAGGTGTGAGTTGCTTCCTTATTAATGGTTTTTAAGGGGACAAGGTGTGAGTTGTTTTCCTTATTAACGTTTTGATAGAAATCAAGGTGTGAGTTGCTTTCTATGGTACGATTATGGTACATTTGATAGGAAACAAGGTGTGAGTTGTTTTCTATGTTTTACTGATAGAAATCAAGGAGTGAGTTGTTTCTATGTTTTACTGATAGAAATCAAGGAGTGAGTTGCTTTCTATGTTTTACTGATAGAAATCAAGGTGTGAGTTGCTTTCTAGGTACGCTTATGGTACAACTGATAGAATTCAAGGTGTGCGTTGTTTTCTATGTTTTATTGATAGAATTCAAGTGTGGGTTGTTTTCTATGTTTCGTTTTAAAAGGAAACAAGGTGTGAGTTGCTTTCTTTTATTTCGATTTGAAAGGAAATTAAAGTGTGAGTTATTCTCCTTTATTTCGTGTTTTAAGGAATCAAAGCGTGAGTTGTTTTCCTTATTTTTGGCGTGAGTTGTGTGTGGTTTGAGTTACTCATACGGGCTTGCAAAAGCTTACCGGGTTTGTTGTGTGGCAACCCGGTGCACTATTCAACGGTGTAGGGGTTAATCCTGCAGGTTAGGATAATCGAGGTTGAGGCAGCGAGCTAGCAGCTTTACGGTAGGAAGCCAATTTTGTGACTTTACCGTTATTTGGACTTCCGTTGTAGTGAGCTCTGAGGAGCATTTACGTTTATCTTGTTGTTGACAATTTAATTCGTAAGCTTGTGTAATATATAACTCTTTGGAGTGAGTGTATATTAACTTTGAGGGTTCAGGGCATCAATATGTGTGTAAGTTTAAGGGAAAAAGATTTCAGGTATTTTGTATTGATGACTGGACGTTCACGCATATATAATTATGGGGTTATATATATCGATTTTCATGTGTGTAAAATCAGGGGCGTGACAGATTGGTATCAGAGCGTAAGGTGCATATTTGGTGACAATCAATACTCCTCGAGTGATGGCCCGTCTGCAGCGGATCCCCATCTGATGCTCTTCGGTATTGATATAGTCATTGGGTATGCAATGAGTGTTGGAATGTGAGTCTTCAGGGTAGTGTTGGCTCAGTGAATAAGTTGTAGGAGCTTAAGGTAGCTTCTAGGAGTTATAGTCTTTTGAGGAATGAGGACCTTTAGATTTAACTCGAGATTTACGTAGGGGATAGAATTGTATCTTCTGACGTAGTGTTGCGGTTGATTTAGTCATAACGTTGACTTATACTTGTGATTGGGAGAGTACCTTATGGTTACGCTATATTCTTTAGGTAATGGATCTTCAGGGAGACAGTGCTAAAGGTAGAGGCAGATTTTTCCCTCTGAAGGAGTCTTACCGGAAAGATGAAGTGCAAGCACTGCTTTTGATGCAGCCTGTTCTGCCTGTTTTTGAGGGCATTAATACTACTCGCCTATCATGGTTGACTGGGGAAGTTACTAGATTGGGAGCAGTCGCATTTCATGGTGGTACAGAACTACATGTTAGCTGAATGCTGGATCGAGAACATGGAGACCTATTTTAAGATGATTATCTGTACTGACGTTGAGAGGTGGATAGTAGCTACATTTCTCCTCCAGGATGAGGCAAAGCAGTGGTGGGATTTTGTACTGAAGACAAAGGATGTGGCCACCTTGACCTGGAGATGTTTTGTTGGACTCTTTCGAGATAAGTATTTTCCGGCTTCTGCTAGAGAGCAATTGGGGATCGACTTTATCTCATTCTAGTTCAAGGAACTATGAGTGTCAGAGACTATGAGGCTCGATTTTCACAACTGTATCGGTTTGTCTGGCCGATGGATGCAGAAAAGTTGGCTCGTAGGTTCGAACAAGGACTGAACTACGAGATCAGGGAGAGGATGATTATCCTTCGACTGCCTACTGTGGCAATGATATTGGATAGGGCTATGGCAATCGAGCGGGAGCTCCAGGCTTCTCGGAGGGAGTCATCAATCGTAGGAGATTCCGAGGAAAGGGAAAGGCAATTGCGGAAGGCAGTGATGCACCAGGTACTCAGGATGGGTCTCAGAAAAGACTGAAGACTTGTCAGCAGGCTCCTGTTGGTGTAGCCGCTGAACCTACTTGGATTGCACCTGTTGGGCAAGCTGTGCCTTTGAGATGTTTTAACTGCAACGAGTTGGGGCATGTGGCTAGGAGTTGTGTGAAGCCGAAGTGCAGGAAATGTTACAAGTGTGGACTGAAGGGACATGTTGTTCGGGAGTGTACCCAACCTAAAGTTATGAGAGAGAGGACTCATCAGCAGGCGCCAGCTAGGGCTGCAGCTGCACCTGTTAGGGTTGCACCTGTGGGGCAGGTGGCAAACCATAAGTGTTCAATTGCAATGAGATGGGCCATGTTGCTCGAGTTTGCACGAAACCGAAGAATTTGGTATGTTTCACATGTGGCCAGACAGGGCATTTCTCAAGGGATTGTACCCAGCAGCAGGGTAGGGGACAAGGGAACCAGCAGAGGCAACTGCCTCAGGGGCAGGCTAGGGTGTTTGCTATTGGTCAGCAGAATACCGAGGAGGAAGGTACTTTATCTATTTCTACTTGGGTTGTTAGAATGATGTGTGATAGTTGCGTACTTCTTTCCGTATGTTGTGTTGTGATAGGTTTTACTTGTTGATTATAGTTTGACCTATGAGTGTGGCATGTTGTGATGCATAGGCTTTGGTCGAATTGAACTGAATTGACGGTTTCATTTTCAATTCTAGTAACGTAAGGGTTACATTATCGTTGAGTGGTGCAGATACTGTTGTGATAACAGGATTCTGGACTCTTGTGTGATTTGTGTGTAGTATTGCAGTCACAAGGTTTTAGTGGGCAGGGTTTGAGATTGGGAATTCAAGAATGATAGGATTACCACCAAGTGGTGTGGTAACGATACCTACTGTTGTGATACTAGGTGAGGTACCTATATCCACTATTGATCGAGGAAGTTGTACATTGAGATGAAGGCATTCTTACTGAGAATGAAAATTGGATTTGAGTTTGGTTTATGCGTACTTGTGGGAATGGTACGTGTAAATTTCGGGACGAAATTTCTTTAAGGGGGGTAGAATGTGATGCCCCAGAAATTCGTATTTATTTTCCGAGGATTTTCCGGAATCTAAATTGTGATTTTGGACGTTTCGTGGCTCGTGGATGGAGCGGAAGTGTTTCGGGCGAATAATTATTTGAAAAGTATGGTTTTAGGGGGTTGCCAAAGGTTGACTTTTTATACGTTGGGATTCTCCGAAAACGTCCTTCACGAAAGTTGTAGAGCGCGTCGATACGAGTTCGTGGACATGTGGAACGCGAGAATCGGAGTTCGTATGAGAAAGTTATGGCTAGCGGAAGAAGTTTCCATTTTAGTATATATAGGAAAAATCAGAAATATATATTCATTTTTCCACTTTCCTTTTCCGGAAACCACACTCTCTCTCTCTTCTCTCTCGTCCGCGTCTCAGAGTCGAAGTTTTCGACTGACCCGACCCGGACCCGGTCGATCCGACCCGACGTTTCCGGCGAGCTGCCGGCCATCTCCGGCGACGAAATTTTCCAGACAGGATCGTCTCCGCCGTCTGGTGGTCCCTGTGGTGTTCTCTAGCGCCGATTCTCGGTGGTAGCGGCGGTAGAAGGCGGTGCAGGTTGGTGTTTTCGGACCCGGCCGGAAAACACAACTCCGGCGACTTCATGGCTTCAACGATTCCTTGGTTGAGCTCAGAGCGGCCTCGTTGATCGATCCTTGGTGGTTGTTTGGATCGATTCACGTGAAACTTCGATCAACTCGGATTGGATCACTGTTCACGGCTTGTGAGGTAGTTTTCGATCCCTTAAGCTTGTTTTCTGACTTCGAGCTAGTTATGAGAATTCACAAGCATGCTTAGATGAAGCTTTTTGATGTTGGGAGTTTTGTGAAATAATGTGTTTTTGGCCGGCGGCGGTGCACCACCGTCTGTGGTGGCGTTCCGGCGGTGTTCCGGCCACTTAAGGAATTGTTTTTGGTATTATATATGTTCTACTCGTTGATACGAGCGTTTCGATATATAATATGCAAATTTTGGAGTTCGTATGGAATTGTTATGATTTTTGCAGTTTCATACCGATCGATTTATTCGATCCTTGAGGATTTGAGCGTCCGATCGACTTGTGGTTTGGTCACATCGATCGTGGACGTATTCCGAGGACTTTGGGAGGTCTCGGATGTGGTTTTGCCTCGATTGGCGCCACTTTGGGGATTTTGGTTCGATTAGGGTTTCGAACGTTATCTTGTGATTCGTTGACTGAATGAGAGGTAATTCTTAGGTACGTGACGTAGTACTTTGGACGGGTATTTTGTGGATTGGCTGTCTTGTTCTGTATTGAAGACGCAGCGGAGATTCAAGGTGAGTAATCTCACGAAGTTCATTTCACGAACGGGAATACCCTTATTGTTTTGAGAGTTATTTAGTTAACTGCAAACTATAGATGGTATTAGTGGCACTTTAGAGTAGATGATTACGTGTGTGTATATATATTATGGGATGTATATATATACATACGTATTCATGTATTAGTAGATATATGTTTACGTGAAATATATATGTTTTGGGTGGTTTGTGGATTTGTGAAAACAATATGCATGAAATGATGCTTTTTATTGTTTTGGGGTGTGGCTTTTGGAAAACAAATGATTTGTGGAAATGATTGATTTCGATTTGTTTTGAAAAGCGTTGAGATTTGAGAAAAGTGTTGAGATTTGGGTATGAAAACAATAGGCATGAATTGATGCTTTTTATTGTTTTGTGTTATGGCTTTTTCGGAAAACAATAATTATGGAAATGTTGATTTCGATTGTTTTCAAAAGCGTTGTGATTTGTGTAACATTTTGGGTCCAATGCGACTCCTTTAATGTTTTGCTCCAAGGGACATTGCGGCCCGAGGATCGAAGGTCTGAGACCTTGGGCAGAATACCAGGTGACCACGTCTTTGGCCGGACGAGTGGTTACGTTTTTCAGTTAGAGCTCTAATCTGTCTGCCATATAGGTAATTCATGGGGTAACGGGAATTGGTTATTTACAACTCATGACATTACGTATTTTTAGGGAACAAGGTGTGAGTTGCTTCCTTATTAATGGTTTTTAAGGGGACAAGGTGTGAGTTGTTTTCCTTATTAACGTTTTGATAGAAATCAAGGTGTGAGTTGCTTTCTATGGTACGATTATGGTACATTTGATAGGAAACAAGGTGTGAGTTGTTTTCTATGTTTTACTGATAGAAATCAAGGAGTGAGTTGTTTTCTATGTTTTACTGATAGAAATCAAGGAGTGAGTTGCTTTCTATGTTTTACTGATAGAAATCAAGGTGTGAGTTGCTTTCTAGGGTACGCTTATGGTACAACTGATAGAATTCAAGGTGTGCGTTGTTTTCTATGTTTTATTGATAGAATTCAAGTGTGGGTTGTTTTCTATGTTTCGTTTTAAAAGGAAACAAGGTGTGAGTTGCTTTCTTTTATTTCGATTTGAAAGGAAATTAAAGTGTGAGTTATTCTCCTTTATTTCGTGTTTTAAGGAATCAAAGCGTGAGTTGTTTTCCTTATTTTTGGCGTGAGTTGTGTGTGGTTTGAGTTACTCATACGGGCTTGCAAAAGCTTACCGGGTTTGTTGTGTGGCAACCCGGTGCACCATTCCAACGGTGTAGGGGTTAATCCTGCAGGTTAGGATAATCGAGGTTGAGGCAGCGAGCTAGCAGCTTTACGGTAGGAAGCCAATTTTGTGACTTTACCGTTATTTGGACTTCCGTTGTAGTGAGCTCTGAGGAGCATTACGTTTATCTTGTTGTTGACAATTTAATTCGTAAGCTTGTGTA
The DNA here is from genome assembly GCF_002994745.2 of Rosa chinensis. Taxonomy (NCBI): domain Eukaryota; kingdom Viridiplantae; phylum Streptophyta; class Magnoliopsida; order Rosales; family Rosaceae; genus Rosa; species Rosa chinensis. The sequence goes on along the minus strand of NW_020126830.1, from coordinate 22,414 downwards.
ATATATAACTCTTTGGAGTGAGTGTATATTAACTTTGAGGGTTCAGGGCATCAATAAGTGTGTAAGTTTAAGGGAAAAAGATTTCAGGTATTTTGTATTGATGACTGGACGTTCACGCATATATAATTATGGGGTTATATATATCGATTTTCATGTGTGTAATATCAGGGGCGTGACAGGTAAGGTCTCCTTGTCCCCTAAGTAGACATACTTCAAGTGGTCTGGAAGAGGTTTAAGTTCAAGTTCTGGTGCCTGGACCACTAAAGGTAGAGTCTTATTAGTAGATAACTGAATGGACAAGGGTGGAGGGGACTTACCTACGAAGGGTTATGCTTCAAGGAAGGACACATTTGCAATGATTTTGTCCTCACAAGTTTCCTTGAGCACATCCTCTTGGAGTGTGATGCCATCTTTGGTGTAGCCCACTCCTTGCTCGAGTGTGGTGACCAAAGTATCCTCATTCATGATATCAAACATTTCCTGCGCAAGATTGTCCAGAATATCAATAGAAAAACAATCATGATCATCAAGAGGATACCTCATGGCTTCAAATATGTTGAAGCCAATAATGTCACCATCAAATTCCATGGTGAGAGAGCCATCATATACATCTATCTTGGTCCTGGCCGTCCTTAAGAAAGGGCGACCCAATAGCAATGGTGTTGAACTCACAGGAGAGTCCTCCATTTCTAACACATAGAAGTCAGCTGGAAAGAAAAGATGATTAACCTGCACAAGAACATCTTCCAACAAACCTCTAGGGTATGCATTAGACCTGTCAGCTAATTGAATGATAACATTATTAGATTTAAGCTCACCTAGACCTAGGGTTTCATAAACAGAATAGGGCATGACGTTCACAGATGCCCCTAAGTCTAACATGGCATTCTCAAACCTAGAGTTACCAATGGTGCATGAAATGGTGAAGCTTCCAGGATCCTTGCATTTGTGGGGTAGTTTCCTCTGAATCAAGGCAGAAACATTTTCACTTACCTTAACTACCTCCTTTTCACGATTACTCCTCCTTGTGGTACAAAGTTCTTTCAAGAACTTGGCGTATCTAGGCACTTGCTTTATGGCCTCAAGGAGGGGTAAGTTTACCTGTACCTTCTTGAAAGTTTCCAAGATAGCTTGGTCACTCTCATCCTTCTTCGATTTAGCAAATCTGCGTGGAAAAGGCATACAAGAAGAAGAAGGGTTAGCAATAACTGAATTAGACAAGTTAGAATCATTACCTTTAGGTTTCGGATTTGCTTTGGAAGGTGAGGACGTCCTGGCTTCTCCCTTGGACGTTGCAGGGTCCTTCTCAAGGTTCAACTTGATAATATCTTGGTCTTCCTCAACTTCAATGACCACTTGAGCCTCCTTGGCTTTCTTAGGGTGATCCACTAACACCTTTCCACTCCTAGTAGTCACCACAGATGCATTCTCCACATTACCCTTTGGATTTCGTATGGTGTTACTTGGGAGCTTCCCAGTTTCATGAATCTTGCTCATAAAGTCCACAACTTGGCCCATTTGTGTCTTAAGGTCTGCAATATCCTTAGTATGGGTCTGTTGTCCTTGAACCAAGGCCTGAGTTGAATTGGTAAGAGCTTCAAACATCTTGTCATAGTTGAGATTCGAATTTGAACTCCCTGAAGCATGTTGATTATGCACATAAGGCCTTTGAAAGGATGGTCCTTGAAAGGGAGGCCCTTGAGGACGTTGAAAGCTTCCTCCAAGGGGATTCTGAGTGTTCTCATTGTTTGTCCACTTGAAGTTGGGGTGGTCCCTCCATCCAGGGTTGTAGGTATTCGAATAAGGATCATATCTTGGACATGGGGACCCCCATGGTTCCCTTGGTACCCTCCAATGGCGTTCAAGGATTCCCATCCTCCATTATCTGTCAGTTGAGGGCATTGATCAGTCACATGCCCTTGCATAGAACAGACCCCACAAGCTTGCACAAGTCCCTTAGCGTTCACAACTTGATCTATGAGAAGGGTGAGTTTGTTCAATCTTTCCTCAATAACTGAATTAGTACCTTGATAGGAGCAAAAAGTGTGACAATATTATTGAATATGTGCCCCATTTTAGCCTTGTTTCTCCCTTAAGTTTAGTGTTTTGAGTCATTGAGTCGTTTTTAGAGTCTTGTTGAGTGTTTAGAGTGAAATAAGCGGAAAAAAAGTAAAATTTATGAAAAATCCTACCTGGATCAGGATTCCTCACTGTCGACTGTTTTTGCGGTCTTTACATTTTAATTCCCTTTATTTTCTCTAGAAAATTCTGATATTCTCCTGCTTGTTGTAGGAAACCTTGCCTGGTGGAACTCTTGGAAACAGCAATGATGGAGTCATAAAATAAAGTATTTAAGACATTTGACCAAGCAATGAAGAAGGGAAATAAAGGAGAAAGACGTTTTCAGCTGGAGAATAAAGGAGAAAGACGTTTTTTTTAGTTGGGGAATAAAGGAGAAAGATGTTTCAACTGGAAAATAAATAAGAGAAAAACGTTTCAGCTTGTTAAAAGACCCCATTATGAGAGGAATTAAGGCCATAAAGGAGACGTTTCAGTTGTGAAAGCCAACCAATGCTCCCCTATAAATAGGCAACGTCCAGAACTGAATTTGCATCACTTCCCAGCCAATATCACTTCCGAGACAAGATAATTCATTGCCTATCACTTCCTGGCCAAAAACCATTCCAAGACTGCCCAATTCACTCCTTAAACTTTCATCACCTACAAGACCGTGACACCATCCATCCATCAATCTACAAAGCTCTTAGGCGCTGAGTCAAGGACGCTCCACCACCATAGCAGAGACGAGTTCATCACCGTGTTGCTAAGCCGCTGAGGAAAGCTTCAAAGTGTAACTATGACTCTACTTACAATTTTTATTTCGGTTTTGTGGGTTTGCATTTGTGAGTTGTGTAATTGGAGACACGAAATTTTTAGAATATTTTCATTAATATTTTTGAGATTTTCAGTTTATTATTGAGTTAATTTCGAGAATTCTTTTATGATGCATGTTACAATCTTGTGCCCTTTTACTTGTTTAGGTAATTTTCAGAGTTAGGTTAATAAGTTTGCATGCTAGAATAACGGTGAGAGTTCTTGTGTGTTTGCTTAATTTGCCAAGAGTAATTGTTATTTGTTAAGACGCTGAGTTAAACAAGTAGCAATTAGTTCTAAAAAGTGGTAAAAATCATGCTTTAATGATTAAATGATTCTGGAAATTACGTGTTAAATTCTATGTGTAATGGTTAATTTGCGCGTGTGAGTTGATTCGAGGGTTAGATAATACTACTAGTTAAGAGAATTACGCTGAGTGTTTTCGAAATTTAGTAGTATTAGGCTTGGTAAGGATTTTTCCGATCCAAACCTACATTAGAACGAATCAGATAAATGGATTGATCCGCTGAGGCTTTTCAGTTGGGCTCTTATCTAGGCATTTAAGGTGGGCACATTTTTGTAGCATGTTGAAATGAATTTTCTGTTTTTACACTTAGTAATTTTCGAGTGGTATTGGTCTAGGTTAGGGAAGTCGATCATTGTATATAGTTTTATTTGTTTCGTTTTTATTTTAAGTAGATTAGGAACCAAATTTCAAAACCCCCCATTTTATTTTTTTATTTGTTAACTGACCTTTTTGTGTAGGTGTACCCTACAATCCCCGGACTAAACGATCCCTGCTTATCCTATACTGACAACTACATTTTGCAGGGTTAAATTGTGAGGCTATTTCAGCCGCATCAATTTTTGGCGCCGTTGCCGGGGATTGTTAAAATCCCATGCACTTAAAGTGTCATCGATTTTGTTGTATATAGAATGCATGCTAATTTTTGTACTACACTTGTGGAATGGTGACAAATTGCGATTTCGGTTAGGCCAAGCTTTAATTGTGATTTAGTTTAAGTTTTATGAGTGTTACAGAATTAAGCATGTCTTTTATCATTGTTGTACAATTTGTAGAAGATGTTTTTTTTTTAACCATATTGTAAATTGAATGTGTTTCACTTAGATTTTTTTTTTTTTTTTTTCAGTATATTGTAAATTGTAGAATGAGTTTTTTTTTTTAGTATGTTGTAAATTGTATGTGTTTCACTTAGATTAATATACTTAGGTTATGAATTTAGCTAAATACTTAATTGTTGTAAGTGTGTAAAATCGTATGAGTAGACAAGGGCCCTTTTGTTAATATTGGCCTAAACCCTTCATTAGTACCTTACTCAGGTCCCTTGAGGTTGAGGGCGGCCTTTATTAGCACTTGGAGAACGGTCTAACACATTAGTTAATTTCCCAGCTGAGTAAGGGGCGCATACGGATGGTGTCTTAGGTTGAGACTGATAGGAGCATTTTAATGCGACATTTTAACTGTTATTTCCCTATATTTTCTGCGTTATTTCCTTAATAAAAGTCTGTTTAGGAAAGTTTCCATTCTTCGAATGGGAAAGTTCCTAATTGTAGAAAGTTTCCGTTTTGTAGTTTCTATTTTCCATTTTTAGAAAGTTTCCATTTTAGTTTAAGAAAGTTTCCATTTCTTATTTTAGAAAGCTTCTATTTTCAGGTTTTTGGAATAAATAAGCTTAATTGAGTTCATAAATGGAACGAGAAGCTTCATGAAGATGACATGGCAAGGAGAGAATCAAGGAAGAGTTTTTTTTTTAAAAAAGGAAAATATATTTTCCTTGGGGATTAAATTTGCCGTGTAATACTTAAGGAAAAACAAGGTGACAACGTGGGAATTAAGGTGATTGATTGAGAATTTCACGTGGAATAAATCAAAGAGAGATTCAAGGGAGATATTTATGGAAGGAAAATATGTGTGCACCAAGGAAAAGCTAAAAAGGCGTCTAGATTCATCCCTAAATTCCCTAAAGGAATGTTGGCCGAAATTCATAAAGAAAATCAGAATAATTTCAAGGAAATTCGGCAATTAAATATTAGGGAGGTATTTTAGAGAATTATGATTGGTTGGAACACATCACAAGCTTACTTGGCGAATTATCATTGGTTGAAGCTATGTGGAAAATTCTGATTACTTTGTGAACCCTAGCCATGCTCCTATATAAAACTCCCCTTTCTCAACGTCAAGAGGGTTCCTCTTCCTTCACAATTTACACTTTAGAAAAAAATCAGAAAATCTTCTTAGCATAGTCGTGAGTTTCTCCATCCTCTAGTCATCTCCACGAGTTCAAGCAAGGCCAAGGGAGAAGAAGCATAGCCGTGAGCATCCATCATCCATCTCCAACCTTGAAGCTTGCTTTCGAGATTCAAGAGACCACCACATCAATCGTTCATCACCATCCCCATCTCACGGTGTAATCCGATTCTCCTTTGTAACCTTTGCTTTGAATTTCGTTGGTTATGAACTAGTTGACATATGTGTTTGAACAAATATTAATTTCTGGAATTTTTATGATTAATTGAGAATTTTCAGATTCATATTATTGTGATTCGAGAGTTGCTTATGTGGGTTTGTTAAATTAAATTTGCGTTATAGATAACTTTTGTATTTTAAACTTATGTGGTTGCAAACACTTAGGGTTTCGATATAATTGGTGCTAGGTTTAAGAACATGAAATCGACTTTTCGTTTTGTGTAAACTTGAATCAAAGTAGTAAAGGTTTTGTACAAAGATCGAATTTAATTAAAGAGGATTGCAATTAGGTGGACTTTTTCATACTAAGTTGCACACTTGAGTTGATAGCCTTTCCATGTGTTTCATGCGTTAAACATGACATGATTGACTAGCTTTCTAGGGTTTGATTGCATGTTTGATAGGATTAATCTAGGTGCTTTCGCTTAGGTTAATTAGCATTGAAAAGTAAAAAATGGGAATTCATTTGCTTTCGAATGTTTCACATGATCAACTCCTTTCTCATGACTTAGATGAACAATATTAGGGTTTGAGTCAATTTTAATCATATGTTTCGGTTTTGATCTTTGTTCTCTCATTCCATTGTATTTATGTTTTTGCATTTAATTGTTTGTTTACTAATTATTTTCAAACCCAAAAACAAAATCTCCCCCCTTTTCGTAAATAATGTTTATACTGTGAATATCTTTGTAAATATTATACTTGTTTTATTTTTAATTGTTTTTTTCCTACATTGATAGGTGTACCCTCAATCCCCGGAATAGAACGATCCCTATTGCTTATACTACTAACGATATTTCAGGGTTAAATTATGCGCTCGCTTTCGGGCGCATCAGAGACCCTGGGTGATGGGTTCATTGGATCTCAGAGATACTATAGAATGAGCCTAAACCACTATGTGGGATAGATAGGGGCCTAACCTCAATGAGGGTAGCCTCCGTAGTATCACCAAAATGATCCTCCCTCTCACTTACCTCTTAATCTGGCCATCCGCCTTCTGAAACAAAGGAAAGAGACTTATGTCTGGGCGACTATCCCTATTCGTATCTCACCAATAGTAGTGGTTTCTATTGGCTCGACTTACAACTGAATCAATTGAGATATTAACTATGTTATAAAAAACAAAAAAAAAAAACAAAAAAAATGATGTGGACCTGCTTAAGGTATATTGGATTAACATGACTTGTCGAGGGTAGCTGTTCTATAGTCCCATTGCACAAACGAGGTCCTCTTCCAGTACCTAAGTATGTAAATGTAAAAGTAACTTAGAAAGTTAAGGAAAGACATAATGTTGTATTCGAACCTTGTACATGTTACTAACACTTGATTTGGTCTTAAAGTCCGAATGTCCACTGTCTCTGATAAGACTACGGAGCTGTTGAAAATTGGAACGTGCTAAGCAAGGCAGAACTCACTTTTTCAGACCGCCCTCTCTAGAAAGGAGGATTCTCAGGACTCTAGCTATTCAGGTTATAACCCTCAACTAGATCAACCGAGGAGGTCAACAACCTGACCATTCTGAAGAAGGAGAAGAACAAGTCTTAAAGAGAAGAAGAAAAGAGGTCACTGAAGAGACGTTGCAGACACAAAAGGAAGAAGAGAAGAGCACGCCCGTGTTGAGCAAGTGCAGCACCAATGGCTGAGACTATAGCAACTATCCAATCCTACAGTGTGGGGTGCTGCGCCTTATGCATGCCTATCCAGAACCAAGGAGGGGGCTTAATGATGATTTTGAGTTAAAGAGTGGGTTTCTGCATCACCTACCCAAGTTCATGGATGAGTAGTGAAGACACCACAAGCATCTCAAGGAGTTCGAGGTTTGTCTTGGAGTATGTGCCCTAAAGGAGCTGATATCAATATCTTGAAGATGAAGGCATTTCCCTTTACTTTGGAGGACAAGGCCAAGACTTGGCTATTGAGCTGCCTGCTGCACTATCACACTGGGATAGGATGAAGGGCAGTTCCTTACGAAGTACTTTCCTGCCTCAAAGGTCACTGTTTGAGGAAGCAGATTATGAATTATGCAAGGAATGAGGAGAATTTCTGCAATTATGGGACAGGTTAAGGCCTTGTAGCATCATGCCCTAACCATGGGATGATGAGGGTCCCTCCTTACTATTTTATGAAGACTCACCGCTAATGAGCGGTCTGTTAGATGCTGCTGCTGGAGATCCTTATGGATAACACCTGCTGATGCCAAGGTGCTATTACTAATCGTGCACTAACTATCAACAATATGAGGGGTGCTTCCTCTCAACGGAGGGTACATGAGGTGTCCACTAACTTGCTCTTGAAGACAAGGTCAACAAGATGTCTACTTTGCTGTCTGAAGTCTAACGTTAATGGAGGAGGAGCAAGGCTCAAGTGTGTGGATGTGCTCGACTCAAGGGCACCCCACTGATAAATGTCCCCAGCTTGCCTCTCCAGAAGGATGGAATTGTTAACGCCTAGGGTATCAAGGAGTCAAGGAGGCCCGAGTACAACCCTACCTAATACATACAATCCTGGGCTCAGAGACCACCCCAACTTTCGTTGGCCAACAATGAAACACCTTGAGACCACCTCAAGGCCTAGTCAGATTCTCAGCGCCCACCAGGTTTGTTTTTGAGGCCTCAGTACCTAAAATTTGGTATCCCAATTCTGTCCCTCCACCTCCTTCTCTAATACTTTGAGTGCCCCTAATATGATGAACTGTTGAAGTCCCTTGCTCGGGGCAACAACAACTTAACACGGCTACTCAAGCTTGGTTGTAGGACAGCGACCCATCAAGGATATTGCAGAGCTCAAAATCAAATGGGCCAATGGTGGATTTCATGGTCGATGCTGAAACAGGAAGCTACCAAGTACACGGTGCCTAACCAAGGAATGAGCACGTGTGAACAAGGAAAAAGTCCAGGCTGAAGGACTATAAATATTAAGCGCTCATGGAGCAACCATTCAACCGAACTGTGAAGAGCTATCAACGAGAGTTTGAAATTCTATCCCTTCATTGCTTAGGTTGAATTGTACTTGGTCTTTGTTTATTGTTTGTTTATTTTACCCTTCCTTAAAAAAAAAAAAAAAAAAAAATTCTATGGTTTTTTTTTTAGTGTCTTTTTTTTTGTTTTGTGCTTGAGTCTTAGATCCCTACGTCTAGGATGACATGTCTCTGAATTCATGGCTGAAGGTTGACAATCAAAATAGGACTAATTGAATTCGTGGTTAATCGACGTTGTATCCTTGTATGAAGATTGAGATAGGATTGTAACTTGGTTCATTAAGCATGCTAGGATAGTCTAATTCATTTGACCTAAGTGAGCTGTTGAGCTAAAATACTTTCTTTCGAGTGCTTATTGATAAATTCAGATATTCGTGGCTGTATTGCAAACCTCATCATCTTGGAAATCCAATGATCATGTGCCATAGATTTTATGGACTAGAGATACTAGAACTCGGCTGTTGTGACTGTCAAAACTTGTATGCATAATATGCACTGATTCTGGATAGGATAGAAGGCATTAGGTAACCACCATAGCCAACAAGCATGTTCCCAACTGTGCCCGTCGTGGACTCCTTAGAATGAACCCTTGAGCCTACGTGAAAACTTTGTTTCATCACCCTCACTACCCTACCATGAGCTTAGTACAGGATATCTCTACCCTTGTCTTAGGACTTAGTAGGCATGACATAGTATGTAGGGGGACGATGAAAGACAGTGTGGGTGGGGAAAATCCAAGAAAAAAAAGAAGAAAAAAAAAATTTGCCTTAAAAAATGAAAATGAAATGAAAAAAAAAGAAAGAAAGCGGCAAAATAGAAGAAAATGAAAGAAAATTCTTGGGAATTGTTGAAGTGTGGTTTTGGACTTTCAAATTATAGAAGGCTCAAGTTGAAATTATGCCTTTGTCCATTTCCATGTCGTTAGATGAAGGTTGGCCCAAACAATGATAATGGCCCACAAAAATGTGATATAAGTGGTCCTTATGCTCTGCTAGGTCCTTAGATTTGTATCCTAATCTTCATTTCGAAAACCGTAGCTTAGCCCCATTACAACTGTTTAAGTGCTGACTGATCCTGAGATGGGCAGTCTTGGTCGTGAGTCAGGTACGCAGTCGACTTATGTTTAGGTCCATTTGTGCACTGTCATTCATGAGGTCTTTATAATTCTTCACAAAATGCATTATTGATGAAATATGCAAGCTGTTTTTGCCTTACAATTATCTCTTGCATATACTGAGATGAAGCTTTAAGCATACCCATTCTGAGAGAAAAAATCGAGAGTATGCCCTGTGAGTTGATTGGACTGTTCGAAACATGCTATCATTCACTGTATAACTAATTCCCATATTGCTTAGTCATATGAATGTCACAAGTTTATTAACCATGGAATTAGTATGCGATTTGATTAAGTGTTAACATAAAGCATGAGTTGGAGTCTCTGAACAACATTAGGGGAAGTAGATCATTTACTTGTTTTTGTCTAGTCTTGTTCTGTTTATATTTGTTTTGCTAAGGACTAGCAAAAGCTAAGTGGGTAGTTGATAGGAGCAAAAGGTGACAAATTATTGAATAGTACCCCATTAGCCTGTTTCTCCCTTAATTTAGTGTTTGAGTCATTGATCTTTTAGAGTCTTGTTGAGGTTAGAGTGAAATAACGAAAAAAGTAAAATTATGAAAAATCCTACCTGGATCAGGATTCCTCACGTCGACTTTTTGCAGTCTTTACATTTTAATTCCTTATTTTCTCTAGAAAAATTCTGATATCTCCTGCTGTTTAGGAAATTCCTGGTGGAACTCTTGGAAACACAATGATGGAGAGTCATAAAATAAAAGTATTTAAACATTGACCAAGCAATGAAAGGAAATAAAGGAGAAAACGTTTCACTGGAAATAAAGAGAAAGACGTTTTTAGTTGGGGAATAAAGGAGAAAATGTTCAACTGGAAAATAAATAAGAGAAAACGTTTCAGCTGTTAAAAGACCCCATTATGAGAGGAATTAAGGCCATAAAGAACGTTTCATTGTGAAAGCCAACCATGCCCCCTATAATAGGCAACGTCCAGAACTGATTTGCATCACTTCCAGCCAAATCACTCCGAGCCAAGATAATTCATTGCCTATCCTTCCTGGCCAAAACCATTCCAAGACTGCCCAATTCACTCCTTAAACTTTCATCACCTACAAGACCGTGACACCATCATCCATCAATCTACAAAGCTCTTAGGCGCTGAGTCAAGACGCTCCCACCATAGCAGAGACGAGTTCATCACGTGTTGCTAAGCCGCTAGGAAAGCTTCAAATGTAACTATGACTCTACTACAATTTTTATTCGGTTTGTGGTTGCATTGGGTGTGTAATTGGAGACACGAAATTTTAGAATATTTTATTAATATTTTGAGATTTCAGTTATTTTGAGTTAATTTCGAGAATTCTTTATGTGCATGTTACAATCTTGTGCCCTTTTACGTGTTTAGGTAATTTTCAGAGTTAGGTTAATAATTGCATGCTAGAATAACGTGAGAGTTCTTGGTGTTTGCTATTGCCAAGAGTAATTGTTATTGTTAAGACGTGAGTTAAACAAGTAGCAATTAGTTCTAAAAAGTGTAAAAATCATGCTTTAATGATAATGATTCTGAAATTACGTATTAAATTCTATGTTAATGGTTAATTTGCGCGTTGAGTTGATTCGAGGTTAGATAATACTACTAGTTAGAGAATTACGCTGATGTTTTCGAAATTAGTAGTATAGGCTGGTAAGGACTTTTCCGATCCAAACCTACATTAGAACGAATCAGATAAATTGATCCGCTGAGGCTTTCATTTGCTCTTATCTAGGCATTTAAGTGGCACATTTTTGTAGCATGTTAAATGAATTTCTGTTTTACACTAGTAATTTTCGAGTGTATTGGTCTAGTTAGGAAGTCGATCATTGTATATAGTTTTATTGTTTCGTTTATTTTAAGTAGATTAGACCAAATTCAAAACCCCCCATTTATTTTTTATTTGTTAACTGACCTTTTGTGTAGTGTACCCACAATCCCCGACTAAACGATCCCTGCTATCCTATACTGACAACTACATTTGCAGGTTAAATTGTAGGCTATTTCAGCCGCATCATACTATCTCATTCACCCTTCGAGTTGTAGACCTACACCTTCATACTGTTGGGGCATTCTTGGCTCGATTCTCAATCATGCTCCCTTCAGTTGGACTTATCCACAAAACTCCTCCAGCTGCAGCATCTAACATGTCACGTTCAGAGTGGAGACCTCATAGAAGCAATAAGCAAGGTCTTCTTCATTTGATTTGAGGACATTGAGCAATCAAGACTGAACCTCTCATAATAAGCGAAATATGATTCATGCAGAGCTGTTTTATTCCATCTTCTTCCTGAGTGTATATTTGAAGCTGGAAGTATTCCGGAAGCCTCATCATAGTTTCCAAATGTGATGCGCCCGAATATCTCATATAGCCAATCTTTGGCACGGTCAGCTAGAGAAAGGAATGCCTCATCTTCAGATATTCTCTCCTTGGGTAACATGTTACACACAACTGAATCCGAAATGCTGTTGGCGTCCCCATATTAAGACCATGGAAATAGGAGCCTATGGAGTAATCCACTTCAACTCAAAATCTGCAGACTCCCTGCAGCAGGGCAGGTACACAATACTTGGGCATCCTCCTTCAACCACAACGAAGAGAGTTTTTCTAATAAAGCCATCTTAACGTTCTCTTCTTCTCAGGGGTGGTGAACGAGAGTGTAGTCTGAGGTGAAGGTGAGTTAGACGAAAACTAGCTGATGCGAATTCCTCATAAGGAAAAATCCTCTTCCCTTGCTCGTTAAATATGTAGATCCTAAATGCGAAAGAAGAGGGTTTCTATACTCAAGTTGTGAGGATTCTCAATACGAGCGGTCTCTCTTCATTTCTCGTTTATGGAGTTTAGAAGACTCGGTCATTCACGGAATCCTGAATATCATTAAAGTTAAGAAATTAAAATTTTGCAAAGATACAAGTTAATGATTTATACAAAAATCACTATCACAATTACTATCCGATTTACAAGTATAAAGAGAAGTATATGTACAAAATTCCACACAATAAAATTCATATATATACAAATTTAGTTAGTGTGACAGTTAATAAAGTTTAAATCCATTATAAGCCTTAAACAAGGTTAGACGTGCGCCCAAGGCTCATCCTATACGATCCCCTTCTAATCTTTTGGTAACTCTTTCACACAGAGCCAGTAGCAGAGGAATGATTTTGGCGAGCTCAGCTCACTGGTTAGCAGGACGAGACCCTTTCTAGCACTTCTCATATCCAACAACTAGACACCCTATCTACTAAGTGCCCAATGAAGAGAAGGTGCAAGACTAATGAAAGACAAAGTCCTCACTATTCCATTATGGTCAAAACTTATAAAATTTATACTCTCATAACCAGTTTTCACTATTCACGAAAATTATATAATTATTCTTTCTTTTCTTTTATTACATTATTCAACACTTAGGTACGGAACAGGTCTCATGTGCAATGGACTGAAAAGCTACCCTTTCAGACTATGTTAATCCAATATACTTAGTACATCACAACATTTCTTTGTAAAATACATTGATATCAAATTAAATTCCAAGTGGTAAATCAAGTGACGTGCGCCCAAGTATAGTTGTCTAGACACAAAGTCCCTCTACATCCTTGGGCACCTACTGAAATGGCCAGGTAGGGAGGCGAACACAAGAGCAGAATCCATTTGCATGAGCACTCCCACAATGTGGTTTAGCCCATTGTAAGCACTTCTGGATCCAAACCCGTCATGACGTTGTCCCTTCCTAGACACATCCCACATAGCTATACTTACTAGATGAAAAGTCCTAGTGTGAAGATATTCAATGAATGTTAATAAAGACCGCCCAACCTTAGACCTAAACTAGTACCAATAATGGGTTTAGTCAATATAAACACGACTTCACACTCCTCTTTAATTTACAACTCACAATAAATCGTATTCAATAATATGATAACAACCTAGTATTTACAAATTTTCGAACACAATATGAACAAATTATAATATTACGAAATCAAAATAATCCAACAATATTCACACTTCAACAAGTATTTTTCAATCCCCGCAACAGCCGCAAAAATTGATACGTCAAAGCAAGCATAAATTTAACCCTAGAAATATCATAGTAGTATAAGCAATAGGATCGTTCTATTCCGGGATTGAGGGTAACCTATCAATGTAAACATTTAAACAATAAAATAAAAACAAAGTATCATAAAAAAAAAGAAAAAAAACTCTTGGAAGTTGTTAAGTTGGTTTGGACTTTCAAATTTGTAGAAGCTCAAAGTTAAATTAGCCTTGTCCATTCCAAGTTGGTAGAGTGAAGGTGGCCTAAACAATGATAATGGCCTACAAAATGTGACATAAGGTGCCATATATGCTCTGGCAGTCTTAGGATTTTGTATCCTTAATCTTCATTTCGAAAACCTTAGCTTAGCCCCATTACAACCTGTTTTAAGTGCTTACTTGATCCTTGAGATGGGTAGCCTTTGGTTAGTGGAGTCAGTTATGCAGTCGAGCTTATGGTTTAGGTCCATTTGTGCACTTGGTCATTTCATGAGGTCTTTAAAAATTCTTCATAAAATGCGTTTATTGATGAAATATGCAAGCTGTTTGTTGCCTTACAATTTATTCTCTTGCATATACTTGAGTGTGAAGCTTTTAAGCATTGCCATTTCTGAGAGAAAAATCGAGAGTATGCCTTGTGAGTTTGGATTGGACTTGTTCGAAACGTGCTATCATTCACTGTATAACTTAAGTTCTCCACATCTTACTTAGTCATATGAGTGTCACATGTTTATTAACCATGGAATTATCTATACGATTTTGATTAAGTGTTTAACGTGAAAGCCATGAGTTTGGAGTCTCTGAGACAACAGTTAGGAGCAATAGAGTCATTTACTTGCTTTTCGTTGAGTCTTTGTTTTGTTTTGTATTTTTGTTTTGCTAAGGGACTAGCAAAAGCTAAATGTGGGGTAGTTGATAGGAGTAAAAAAGTGTGACGATATTATTGAATATGTGCCCCATTTTAGCCTTGTTTCTCCCTTAAGTTTCTTGTTTTGAGTCATCGAGTCATTTTAAGAGTCTTGTAGAGTGTTTGGCGTGAAATAGGCAGAAAACGCAAAATTCTTGAAGAATCCTAGCTGGATCAGGATTCCTCACCGTCATGCTAATCTGTCGGCCTTTAGATAGAATTTATGGGAGTATTTTTTTGAAATTAAATTGTTTTAATTTCTTTTATTTTCTCTAAAAGAATTTAATTTTGTGCCCTTTATTAAATCGGGTTGACCAAGCAATGAAGAAGGGAAATAAAGAGAAAGATGTTTTCAGTTGTAGAATAAAGGAGAAAGATGTTTCAGCTTGGAAATTAAAGGAATTGCCCCATTATGAGAGGAGTTAAGGCCTTAAAGGAGATGTTTCAGTTGGAAAATTAAAAGAATTATGATGCAATCCCATCCGTCCAATGATGAAGGGTATGATCGACAAAAGCCAACCAATGCTCCCTATAAATAGGCAACGTCCAGAACAGAAATGGCATCACTTCCTGGCCAAAAACTTTTCCGAGACTCTGCCCAATTCAATCTTTAAACTTCCATCACCTACAAGACCGTAACACCATTCATCCATCAATCTACGAAGCTCTAAGGCGCTGAGTCAAGGAAGCTCCACCACCATAGAAGAGACGAGTTCATCACCTTGTTGCCAAGCCGCTGAGGAAAGCTTCAAAGTGTAACTATGACTCTACTTATAATTTTTGTTTCGGTTTTGTGTGTTTGGATTTGCGAGTTGTGTAATTGGAGATATGAAATTTTCAGAATATTTTTATTAATATTTTTGAGATTTTCAGTTTATTATTGAGTTAATTTCGAGAATTCTTTTATGATGCATGTTACAATCTTGTGCCCTTTTACGTGTTTAGGTAATTTTCAGAGTTAGGTTCATAAGTTTCATGCTAGAATAACGGTGAGAGTTCTTGTTTGTTTGCTTAATTTGCCAAGAGTAATTGTTATTTGTTAAGACGCTGAGTTAAACAAGTAGTAATTAGTTCTAACGAGTAGTAAAAATCATGCTTTAATGATTAAACGATTCTGGAAATTATGTGTTAAATTCTATGTCTAATGGTTAATTTGCACGTGTGAGTTGATTCGAGGGTTAGATAATACTACTAGTTAAGAGAATTACGCTGAGTGTTTTAAAAAATTAGTAGTATTAGGCTTGGTAAGGACTTTTCCGATCCAAGCCTACATTAGAACGAATCAGATAAATGGATTGATCCGCTGAGGCTTTTCATTTGGGCTCTTATCTAGGCATTTAAGATGGGCACGTTTTGTAGCATGTTGAAATGAATATTCTGTTTTTACACTTAGTAATTTCCGAGTGGTATTGGTCTAGGTTAGGGAAGTCGATCATTGTATATAATTTTATTTGTTTTGTTTTTATTTTAAGTAGATTAGGAACCAAATTTCAAAACCCCCCATTTTATTCTTTTATTTGTTAATTGACCTTTTTGTGTAGGTGTACCCTACAATCCCCGGACTGAACGATCCCTGCTTATCTTTACTGACAACTACATTTTGCAGGGTTAAATTGTGAGGCTATTCCAGCTGCATCAACCCAATTTGGGGGTTGCCAGCAGCACTTGGATCCACGCTCCGCCACAAGTGGCGGTACATCTCGCCAGTTTTTGGGGTTCTGTTTTCATAGTTGTCTCCCACTCGTCGATACAAGCATGTTGATATATTGTGGGTCATGTTGTGATCATTTGAAGCATGTTGGATTTACGTAGTTTCGATTTTCTTATTTTACGATCCATAAGAATCCGACTGTTAGATCGTCGTATAATTTTGATAAAATGATCCTACAAGTGTTCTGGAGACCTTGAGAGGTCTCAGAGATAGTATTGTCTTGGTGACGAAATCTTCAGTTTTTAGTTCAAATGCTCGGTTCGAACCGTAACCGCTTTCATTTTAAATCGTGTGCTAAGTTGAGACCTTATTTTTACTTTATCTCGGCTGTAAGAGAAGATGCAGCGGGATTTTGAGGTGAGTAAATCTCACGGGGTTCATTTATGAATGGAGTTACTCTAGTATTTGCAATTATTTATTACATTGTGAAATCGTTTTTGGAAATAATATTTTTTTTAAATTATATGAACTTGATCGTCAACGGTTCATAGGTAAGTAAAATGAAGTTTTATTATAGAAATGATTTTTCACGGGTTTTGTATTTGTGAACTATAGTTGGTATTAGTAGCATTCCTGAGAGAGTGACTACATGTGTGTGTGTGTATTTACGTGGAATATATATTTTGGTGCAGTTGTGTAATGAGGTGGAATTAACATGTTGTGTGAGTTCGATGTTGCTATTGTGTGATTTAATTTCTAATGAAATGATGAATTTTGGTTCTTTTGAATGGAAACAATTATATTACTGACGTTTCGTAATTGAGAGTTTACTTGTCAATTTGTGCTAGTGGTTAAAGGGGTGAAACAATATTTTAAAATTGATTTCTATATTGTTTTTGAGATCAGAGTTGAGCTTTGAAAACAATATTTGTTGCAGTCAATTATATTGTTTTTGAAAGTGTTGAGGTTGTGTAACATTTTGAGTCTTGAGTTATTTTTTAAATGTTTTGGTCTTTGTACCAAGGATCTTTGTACGAGGGTCACAGCAGTGACAAGGGTGGGTTATTAGACCATGCCCTTGAGTACATGTTTTTAAAAGAGAGTTTGGGGTGTATTCTTTCTTTAATTGTCCAAGGAGGGACTTGATTTCTTATTTAAATTGTGAGTTACATTAATATGATTTTGTCACTCTAGTGACGCATGTTATCCTTAAGAGATAAGGATGTCGAGTTTGAAAATGAACCATTTTATGTGTTCTATTAGCTGAGTTTAAAGATGATTAAATGGCTTCAGCGTGAGTTGTTTGTTTTCCTCATTTATTTTCCTTTTTCATTTCTATTGTTTGAATTTAATGTAATCTCCTGAACAAAACTATATGTAGGGATTACTACGATTTCTATTGTTTGATTTAATGTAATCTCCTAAACTAAAATATGCAGGATTTGTTATGATTTGAATTGTGGGATTTTAGGTGATCTCTTGAACTAATTTTCTATGCAGAGATTACTAATTTTTATCTAGTATGATTGTAAGTTCGATTGTGATGAGTAAAAGTTACCTCATGAGTTGAAAATTATAAGCATTGGTTGTTTGAGTAATTTATTTGAATTACTCATACGAGCTTAAAGCTTACCGGGTTGTTGTTCAACCTGGTACACTATTCCACAGTGTAGAGATTTTCATGCAGTCAGGTAACCAGTTTGAGCTGCAACTGTTTTGCAGCAGTACTAGTTTAGAACCTATTTGTTTTTTATTGGTAAATACTGCTTACTCCTATACTTATAGGTTCATCGTCAGTCCCCTGACCTTGAATTCACCTCAAAAGTCCTTGACTCCCAATTCCTCCCAATTGTCCCTACCATCAACATGCCGTAAAAACTCCGTTACTCCCCTAAAAAGTCTATATACCTCATTACTTAAAAAATATAATATCTCTTCCTCTTTTTATTTTTTTTTCTTTACCTCTTTTCTCCGCTCTTCCCTCCTTCTGTCATCTCCTCACAGATGTCAATCCATAGACCTTCAAGAGGTGAAATGAAAAACAGAAATAAAAACAGAGAAAAAATAAATTAAAAAAAAAGATAGTGAGGAAAATAGACATTCCGCAACTTAACAAAAATTTGACGTAGGACCAATTGAGGAATGAGAGTTCAGGACTTTTAGGTAAATTCCGAAGTCAAGACTGAAACATGAAACCCTATAAATATAAGGAGTAAATATTATGCTCCTAGTGAGCGTTACATTACTTGATCTTCGATTTAGTAAATACGTGGATTAATATATGATTTAGAGAATGATCGTATTGACATTGTGAGCTCAGTGTTTATAGCTTAGATAAATTGAAAAAAAATTCAGTTTTTTCTGAGCGAATGATGAGTATTGCGTTTCGGATTTGAATTTTTATTCAAAGTTCGGGGTGACAAATGGCAACAACCGTAAAAGGATTCTCGGATACTCCATACGTGAAACACCCCCTCAACCAAGTATGAGTATTCACAGCAATCACTGCTTCCTATAAAGAAATATGAACTATTTCTGTGACTTCTCCGGTACATCAAGCAGAATGCTTTACCAACCGCGATACCAATATGACTCCGGACCCTATCAAGGAAAACACACAATGTCAGAGATATAAACCGTAGCAGATGGTTACGCCTCTCCGATGTTGAATCAGGTTCTATGCTAAATGACAGAATAACGATAATGAAGGAGAAGTTATTACCCCTTTGAAGGTAATTGAGTTTGAATTATACCTCATCATGGGAAAGGTATTTCCCATTTCTTCGATGTGGGATGCATTTCATCCCTTTGCAGTTATAACAGGTTCTGGTGTGTATCTTGGGAGCTCTACCGGGCAGGTTCTTGGCCTTTGTTTGGAACAGTCGGACATGTTCTTGGCCTAGTTTCCTACCCCAAGCGCAGTATCTCATCACTGCCTTGAAGCTAGATGTGCTTTGTATTTTGCCCACGAGGCTTTCTAATATCTTGATAGGAGCATTTCAATGCGACATTTTAATAGTTAACTCCTCATATTTTTCTTACTTAATCATTTTAACTTAGTTTCTATTTTCTAGGTACATTGGAGCAGATGAAGAAGAAATGAGCTTAAAGGAGCATGAGAAGCAACGTAGACGTTGGAAATGACAAAGGCAAGGCACAAAGGATGTAGAAATGAAGAAATGAAGTATTCCTGGTCCAACTAGGAAAAGAATCCCAGTCAAAGTAGGAATCCTGAGTCAACTAGAAAACATGCTCGGAGAAATGAAGAAAATGGCAAAAAATGCAGACTCCTAGTTGGAATAGAAAACCTACTCCTGCCAGGAAAATGAATCCTAATGACATAAGGAGTCTTAATTGAACTAGAAAAACAAAAGAAGATTCTGGAAGGTTCAAGACCATTTCATGTGAAGAGTTCTTATTTGACTAGGAGTCTTAAAGACATGAGGAGTCTTGATGAGACTAGGAAACCTGAGAGCACTAGGAGATCATGTGGCATCAAGATGATCGACTCAAGAAATCTCAAGATTATTCTAGAATACTTGGGAATTTTTGGCAAATAAAGAAACCTAAATGTTCTGGGTTACTTGGAAGTAAAAGAAGGAATTTTGGATGGATAAATATCGTTTTGCCGTGAAAGTATAAAGAAAAATCTTGAAGATGACGTCTTGGAGTTATCTAGGAGAGTTTTAAGGGATTACAACATTCAGGAATGATGAAATCAAGTCCAAATGCATTCCTTGTTGCTCACTCTCTTATTTGGCCAAAACCAAAAGATAAAAATAAGAAAATACATGTATAAATTCAGAAAATATATCTTCTCCAAGAATCATAGCTCAAATTTGGAGACTTCTCATTGGTTGGATGACACAAGAATGCTGACATGAATTTATCTGATTGGTTTAAGCTGTGTGGATCAATTAGATAATTCTTATAAATTAAAAGAATGATCCAGAAGACTTGGAGACCAAGGTTGCCGTCCCCTATATATAGATGCATCCTTGGGACATTTTGATCACCAATTTTTTCAATATTTTCACACACCAAAAGTTATGTTCCTTTCTCTAGTCTTCAGAGTTCTGCATCTTCAAGCAAAGAGGAGGAGGAGAAGGAGCCATGAGCAACCCTAACTGCATTATCCACCTTGTGCCATAGCCATTGAAGCCTTACTTTCAAGTTCTTCAAGTGTTCATCATTCATTCCTTCACTGTGTAATTCAATCTTTTTTCTTGTAACTCTTTAATTTTTCTTTGTTTGAGCTCGTGAACTATGATTTCTAGTTAACATATAACGTTAAGGGCAAAGTTTAAAGCCCGTCTGTATATTTAAATAAAAGTTGTGATTTCTTTATAGTTGGTTCCTATGTTACTTCTGTGAGATTGTTTAATTGATTTTGGATTACATAAAACTTTTATATGTATGTATTCTTTGGTGGCCAACTTAGGATATATGCATGTAATTAGAGCTAGATTTAGGTAAAAAAAATTTACCTAATAGTTTTGTGAATATATTTCATACGTAGTAAAGGCTTTGGACAAAAGTCGAAATCAATTAAGGAGGATTGCAAATAGATAAGCTTTCTTAATTATACTAGATTGTGCACTTTGGTTGGGATCATTTCTTTATTCTTCATGTGTCACGCCCCTGATTTTACACACATGAAAATCGATATATATAATCCCATAATTATACATGCGTGAATGTTCAGTCATCAATACAAATACCTGGAACATCCGAGTTAATATACACTCGCTCCATAGAGTCATATATTACACAAATTTACGAATTAAGTTGCCATCACAAAATAAAGCGTAAATGCTCCTCAGAGCTTACTACATAGCGGAAGTCATAACAATGACAAAGCCAACAAAATTTGCTTCCTACCCGTTCAACTGCCTGTAGCTACCTCAGCTTCAACCACGATTTTCTTGACCTGTAGGATTAACCCCTACACCAAAAGAATGGTGCACCGGGTTTCCACACAACAAAACCCTGTAAGCTTATGAAAGCTCGTATGAGTAATGATAGGAGCATTTTAATGCGACGTTTTACTTGCTTTTCCCTGCATTTTCTGCGTTATTTCCTTAATAAAACCCTGTTTAGGAAAGTTTCCATTCTTTGATTGGGAAAGTTCCTATTTGTAGAAAGTTTCTATTTTTGTAGTTTTTATTTATCATTTTTAGTAAGTTTCCATTTTTAGTAGTTTCTATTTTTCAGTTTTAGAAAGTTTCCCACTTTTCATTTTAGGAAAGTTTCTATTTTTCTTACTAGTTTCTATTTTCAGGTCCTTGTCACAAATGAGCTGAAACGAGCTCACAAATGGAGAGAGAAGCTAGCCAACGTTGGAGGGAGACAAGATGAAGTACAAAGGGAAGCACAAATGAGCAGAAATGAAGAAAAGAAGTTTTCCTGGTCCAACCAGGAAACCCTGTCCAGAAAAGGAAAGCTTGCCAAAACAAGACTCTTGAGCCAACCATGAATGGAGATCGAATTAATGAAGTGACATGGCATGAGAGAAGCTTCTTGAAGACTCTAGATGATGACATGGCATAAAGGTGGCACATGGAGGCCCAAGAACTCTCAAGAATGAAGTGGATTTTCGGCAAATGGATCAAAGGCCATTAAGCCCATGCAAGTAGGGTTTATGACGCATGAATAAACCCTAGGGGAGAATTTGCCGTCCAAAGCAAGAGAGAAACAAGGAAGTTGGCGTTAAAAATCAGAAAATAAGAAGAGATTTTCTAGGGAGATTTTCTAGGGCTATTTTTATGGAAAGAAAATACTTGGAGATAAACCCTAGAGATATTATTGCCGTGGAATTCCAAGAGGAAAAGAAGGAATTGCCGTGAATTAAAGAAGAAACCCTAGAGAATTCGGCAAGGAGAGATTCAAGGGAGAAATAAAAGGAAAGAGAAAAAGGTGGAGACCAAGAAAAGCTCAAAAGAAGTCTAGATACATTCCTATATTCCCTAAAGGAATTTTGGCCGAATTTAAAGTATAAAATCAGAATATTATCAAGGGAATTTCGGCCAAGATTGTTAGGGAATTAAATGGAATTTTGTGATTGGTTGAACCACCTCATAGGGCTTATTTGGCAAGATATTATTGGAGGAAATTATGTGGAATTTTCAGATTAATTCCATAAGGTTTACACGGCTTGGAGAGCAAGTTGGCCGTCCCCTATATAACCTCCCCTCTTCTCAACGTTTTGGAGTTCCAAGTTCCATTCTTTACGTTTACACTTGAGAAAATAATTCAGAAAACTCTTTAGACTAGCCGTGCTCCTCTCCATCCTCTAGGGCAACCACGAAGTGCAAGCAAGGCCAAGGAAGAAGAAGACAGCCGTGCACACCATCCACCTCCACCTTGAAGATTGCTTTCGAAATTC